>NC_056745.1:1284599606-1284604606 GCF_019279795.1 Protopterus annectens
AACATCAATTTGCCTGCAGTGTAGTTCTGAGTGATACACTTAACTAGACAGTGCTTGCAGGTCACCACTGAAAAGAGACTTCTGTTTTTGGGAGTTTACCCAGTTAGCAAGTGATGCAGTGGTGGTGCTGCGGTAGCATTGTCACCTCACAGTAAGACGTCCTGTTCGATTCTCAGCTAGAGCGTCTTCTGTGTGGAGACATGCGTGAATGGGCGCACCTTCGTTGAAGGTTGTGCGTCAGAGCTGGCAACTCGGCACATAAAATTCTACTGCCAATCATTAGCGGACCGGAGTTCCGCTGTGGCAACCCCTAACTGGGAAAAGCCAAAAGATACAACAACCCAGTTAGCAAGTGAATAATAATAATAATAAAAATAAAGAAAAAAGTTGACAGAATATCAGACAACTTAAGCTTAAAAGTAAACATAAAAATAAAAAACAATGTGAGTGTTATATTACACACAAGCTTCAAAAGATGTAGAATAAATCTCCCACTAAAATTCAGAATAAGATGGACTATCTGAGAATGGAGCTCACAAAAAATAAGGTGTGAGACACCTGTTTGTTCAATTGTTCTGAAATTTAGCTGCATAGTAACATTAATGACAACGCTGTGAACCCAGATGGGCTAACTCTCTTTAGAGCAGATAGATGTAAAGCACACAGTGGTAAAGCTAAAGGTGGTGGTGTATGTATCTATGTTAATAACAGATGGTGCAAAGACTGTAAGCTGGTTCAATCATACTGCTCCGAAGATGTGGAAATATTGACACTAAAATGCAGACCTTTCTATGTATCAAGGGAAATCTGTGGGATATATGTCACAGCAGTGTACATCCCACCAAGTGCTAACACCACTGAAGTTCAAACTAACCTCTATAATATTATCTGTGAGCTACAAAGCAGAAACACAGAATTTGCACACGTGATCGTAGGTGACTTAAACAGAGCTGAGCATAAGGAGGTGCTACCCCATTTTTTATCAGTATGTGGATTTCCCCACCAGTTGGAAGAATACCTTAGACAAAGTGTACTGCAATACTAAAGGAGCCTTGAAAGCTTTGAAGCACCCCAACATAGGCAGCTCTGATCACACTGCCATCCTGCTTCTGCCTACCTATAAGAAGGCTTTGATCAGAGAATAAAACAACTACTAAACAGATCAGATTCTGGCAGGAGGGGTCCATGGATTGTCTTACCACTTGCTGGGAGGTCTTCAAAGAAGTGGCCATGTACAACCTCCAGTTAGACATAGACATCTGTACTGAATCAGTTCTTGCCTACATAAATAAATGCATGGAGGATGTAACTTCCATGAAAGCCACCACTGTAAGAGCTAATCAGAAGCCCTGGCTCACCAGGAATGTCTGTAATCTACTGAAGGAAAGAAACACAGTCTTCAAGGCAAATGACAAAGAAAGGTTACATGTGGCCAGGGCAAATCTGAAAAAGGGCATCAAAGAGGCAAAGAGGGAGTATGGAAGGAAAATTCAGATCTGCTTCCAAGACATGAAGGACATGAGAAGCTTATGGCAGGGGATATAGCAGCTCACAGACTATAAGTGCAAACCACCCAAATGTGATGACAGATTGGAATTCCTAAATTAACTGAACTCCTTATTTGGCAGATTTGAGGAGAAGAACACAACCGTACCTTCTAAAACAAACACTGAGAAAGAGGAGGCAGTGCTCAACTTAAACTCCAAGGAGGTGAGACTTCAGCTTAAGAAGGTGAATCCTAGGAAGGCTGCTGGACCAGACGGCATACCTAACAAGGTGTTAAGGGGTGTGCTGATCAGCTATGTCTGGTACTGACAGACATCTTCAACGCATTCCTTGCTATGGAAAAAGTTCCCTTGTGTTTCAATGAAACAAGTAATGTCCCACTTCCAAAGAAGCACAGCCCTACTTGCCTCAATGACTTCAAACCGGTCACCTTAACCTCAAACATCATGAAGTACTTTGAGAGGATTGTGAAGAAACATCTATCTCTGAGTCTGCCTAAGTCCTTCAATCCACTCCAGTTTGCATACCAGGCAAATAAATCAACTGCAGATGCGATATCAGTCACACTACACCCTGCATTAAAACACCTAAAAGGGAGGAACAATTACGTAAGGATGCTGTACATCAACTTCATTTCTGCGTTCAACACTGGGATACCGATGCAACTGATGGATAAGCTCATGAAACTCAGGATAAACAAACACCTATGCAAATGGACTCTTGACTTTCTGATTGGTAGACCCCAGTGGACATGTGCTGCAAACACCTTTCAATGCATATTCCTAAATACTGGTGTTCTCCAAGGTTGTGTGCTCAGCCCCTTGCTCTTCACCATCCTCACCCATAACTGCAATGCAAAACATATGTCAAACCATATTATAAAATTTGCTGAAGATACCACAGTCGAGGGTCTCATTAGTGGTGGGAATGAACATAACTACAGGGATGAGGTGAACACTTTGATTGCCTGGTGTGACAGGCACAATCTGGACCTGAATGTTAATAAGACCCAAGAAATGATTATGGTCTTCAGGAAAAAGGCAACAGTTCACCAACCACTCACTATAAAAGGGGAGGTAGTAGAGAAAGTCAAAACAACCAAATTCCTGGGCCTTCACATTTCTGATTACCTCTTCTGGGCTGCTAACACCAACCATATAGTCAAGAAGGCTCAACAGAGGCTTCATCTCCTGAGAAAGCTCAGAAAGGTCAGTCTCCCACTGTCTGCTCTTATCACTTTTTACAGGAGAGCTATCAACAGCATCCTCCTAGCAACTTCATAGCATGGTTCAGCAACTGCACAGTTACTGAGAAGAAGAAACTACAGAGGGTGGTGACGGTGGCTGAGAAAATCTTGGGCACACACCTCTCTTCTATTCGGGAGCTTTTCTTTACAAGAGCAAGAAAGAGAACATATAAAATATTTTCTGATTTGACCCATCTGGCCCACAACTGGTTCTCACAACTTGCGCCTGGAAGGAGGTAATACAGCTTCCACTGTAGGACTACCAGATTCAGGAACAGTTTGTATCCTACAACTGTGAGACTTATTAATACGGACACCAACCATAAAACCTGATACATTGAAGCCTCTTTTTTATTTAGTCCTACTGCTCTGAGCAATTACCACCAGCATTACTATTATGCAACATGATAGCTATACTGAGTCAGTTCTAAGGTTAACAAGTGCAATATGGTAATGAAACAGCTACTATTCACTAGTCTCTATTTATTCTCTATCTTAACAGTGTAGGAGTTTGGTGGTGGGCATTTATTTATTTTTTATCACTGGATAATGGGTATTGGATGTGTTTATGTAATGTGAACTACCTAACTACCTTTTGCATGTCATATGTGTTGTTTTCTTTCTTATGTTATTCTTTGATATTGCTGTATCTACGTTATTTGCAGTGCATTTCTCTCATGAGCTGACATTTGTAATTTTGTTTAGGCTGCACTTGTGTGGTTCTAAATGACAATCTTTGAATCTTTGAGAAAAAAAAAAAAACATCATTATCAGTCTTCAAAAATTGGTAAGATACATGTAGGTTTATCTATAGAAATGTATACATTATACGTGCTGTCTGTGTTCACGTTTCTTGTAAAAGGTTATTAACAGGAGGTGACTACAATGTCAGCTCACTTTTTTAAATGCAAGTTGGTCACTGCGAAGTCTGAAATAAAATAGGGCCAGTTTTATAGATTTATGCCGTTTTCCAATTTAAGACAGCAAAAATGACAAAACAAAGCTGGCATGTTGATTGAAAACTATGCTTTTAAAGGGCTTTGTAATGATGACTTTTGCTATACCCTTCCATTAAAATTAAGCAACAGCAATGACCTCTGGGAGCGTATTCAGATGATTAGACCTTTGTTCCAGATGCTCATGTAACAGCTTATTAAAATGGACTACAGTTTTAAAAATATTTCAGTACAATAGTCTATTGTGCTAAGAAATAAAAAGTTGAACTCCATGGCACTGTATTTAATCTGAAGAACAATGTTTGTGCAGGCATTTACAAAGCAGGAGGAAAATGGTGCTGCTCACGTTAAGCTACAAAATGCCATTTCCGTGATACTATTTATTTCTAGCTCTGTGCTAAAAAAATAATGCTGTGACAAATGTATTGTGCATTTACAGTCTCGATAATGATACATATACAAACATTTTACAAACTTTTGCCAATTTTCAAATGTTGAGAGGAAAATATATCCGCAGCTGTCACCACCATTAAAAGGCTTGCTATGTGTTCATGTTCCTGTCATCTCACTTTGATTTGGTTTCCCTTTTCATTGACATTCTCCTGTTATTCCAACATTCACAGACTTAAACAGTGCACTTTGTTTTCCTCATAACTGCCCATTAGATAACCTCCTGCTTTTATGTTTTTTTGTTTTGTATTTTTTGCCATTTCATTTTCTGCTGCATTCACATATTGACTTGAATTCACCTTCGTAATGAAGGATATAATTATACGCCATTAGTTCCTTAATTACTGCTCTGACCTTTTCTTGGTTTTTAGTGCAAATCAAATCCCCAAGCGTATTTTTTTTCTAGTCCTGGTGTTTTTGCAGACATATATCTTGAATGTATATATAAATACAACCTTTCTTTGTTTTCACATCTGAATGCACTCTAAAGGACATCTTCCACACTTGGCCATAGAAACACTCACACACAAAAACATGATAGGGAGATGATCTAAACACTGTACAAAATAATTTATTTAACATTGGTTTACCAGGAAAGTCCAGCTTGAAACAAAGCCAATTATCAGCAGAGGCACCAGGAGAAACACTCCAGACGTATGTCTTTGCAACGTGGGAGGAAACAAGACCACACAGAGGAAACCAACACAAACACAGGGGTGACATGCAGACTCTGCACAGAAGGCACTCCAGTTGAGAATCGAACCAGAAAACCTCTTGCTGTGAGGTGACAATGCAGCCGCTGTACCACTGCGCCGTCCATAGAAAACAAACTAGATAATGGA
>NC_056745.1:1284607106-1284629606 GCF_019279795.1 Protopterus annectens
AATAGTTAAAAACATTAGGAAAAAAAAATAGTAAACCAGTGGGCTGTATTCAAAAAGCTTACCAGGATGTGTATCCCTTTGATATTCAGAGACAGGTATGTCATGGGTCTGTAGCATGAAGACATGCAGCACTGCATTTGGTTGTTTCCATGGTCATGCTACAGGCTAGTGAGGCAATCCAGGGAAGAAGCATATGCTAATTAGCCATGAGCTCTCTTCAAATTGCCTCTAGAAAGACATGCATGCATCAAGCAATTTTAGATTAGCACAACCTCTCCTTGCACCTCACAGTAGTGGACACTGCCAAGACACCATGTTCAACCATTGTGGGCAGGTAAGTGCTGGAGAGTTTAGTTATAAAGTATTGGTAGGAGGTATGTTGAGTGTGTGTATGTAAGAGGTTGCATATATGAGCATAATTATATGCATCTTGTGTCATAATGGTGTTCAAATGATCTCAAATTCTTAAAGGCAACTTTCTGGTAGTCCTGCCTACATAAATGATGGTCATTCTTCAAAGTTAACTAAATAAATCACATTTTCTGAATTACATGGAAAGTGTTCCTTACCAACATTCATATGAGTGTGTGTGTGTGTGTGTGTGTGTGTGTGTGTGTGTGTGTGTGTGTGTGTGTGTGTGTGCGTGCGTGTGTGCGTGCATGCGTGCGTGTGTGCGTGTGTGTGTGTGTGAATAGCATGAATTTGTATGTGTGTGAATGGTTAGCTCTCAACTCCCATGTACTCATAAATTAATAAGAAGAGCCTGCAGCACTGAGAGGCTCCACTAGACACCAGGAAAAACTGTGCACCACTTAAAATAAAAGTTGGGAATGGGGAGAACATTAGCCACCGGGCCTCTGCTGAAAAAGGGCTTGCACCCAGTCGGACACTCCCGGTCGACAAATGTAAAATAAATAAATAAAATTAAATCCAGGATAACTCTTTTCAATGTTCTTGAGTGGCAAATAACCAAAACGGGGAACTCAGGTGGAGAGAACACTAGTCAACAGGGATAACGGTTTATATGATGGCCTGATTGGCAGAGTAGAAATCAGAGATAGGAGAACTAGCCAACATGGAAAAGTTCAGAGTGCCACTTAAACAAGAGTGGGATCAGGGTTAGGGACACACTTGCCACCAAGGATACTCAAAATGACATGACTTAAAGGCACACATATTAAAAAGGAGTAGGGAACTACTAGACACTAGGGATAGACTGCATGTATTGTAAGACACTAAAAAGAATATCTAACACTTTACCATCTGCACTATCACCAGATTCCCGGCAGAAAATATGACAATTTATAATATGTGAAAAAGAAAATGATAGTCAGATTACTGGGGATGGGGGCGGAGTCCAGTACGGTAACTGAGACATACCAAATGCCTGCATTAGCATTCGATACTACTGATAAGTTTGTGCTACAGGCTTTTACTTAACATATATCGAGGATCTCAGGCATTATGTAATGTCTACAACACTTAATTGTACCAGGTGTATGTTGCACTTCTTGAATCATAGAATATTATGCCACATTTGTAGATAGAGCTGAAAGTACTAAAATGGGAGAAGGAGAGGAAGAAAATTGTGAAATACTTATGGTCTTATATTTGTTTTTCTTCGTTCTTTTTATGTTTTCTTTTTTCTGTTATGTTGTCACCTGCATGTTATAATGTTGGTCTGTATGGGAAGAGATCTCAAAGGTTTAAAAACTGAGATGTAAGGGGCTGAGTTTGAGAAGGACACAACGATATGTGTTCTAAGTGAAATAAGGTTATGAGGGACAAGACTGTTGGAGCTGTTATGAAGTCATTGCATAACATTTTTCACTATATATGCATGAGTGATACCCACTGCCAGTTGAGTGATGTCTGGGCACAAACTGAGAGCTATCACTTTACAATAAACTGTTTCTGACTGATAGGTTGGGGGACATGACAAGTAAACATTTCTTTCTCTTGCCTTCTAAGTGGGCAGCGCTAAAGAAGGGGATTAAGTACTATTTTGATGTTTACTTGTATGAGGAATTTCCAGCTCTCTACATACAGAAGTTTACTTTGTTTTGAAGTTTTTAAATTGCATGATATAAAGTACTAATTTTTTTTTTTAATATAGTATCCGTATAGACACAGCTGATTTACATATAATATTATTAAAGCCAGGAATACATGTAGATTTGTGAGTCTTCTTTTTCCTTCTCTTAGTGGAGGTTTGTTTAACAGAAGATAAATGTTTATTATACTGAACTAGAAGGAACCGCTGTTATACGGATCTAATATGAAGATGGTGATATTGTAGTTGAGGGCCTCACCAGTTCGTTTCGCACAAAAGTGGGCATGTCGCAAATTGAGTGACAACCCGGTCTGCATATTTAATTTGCTCGTGCATACAGGATATGAAAATATTAAATGTACACAAATGGTTAATACAGTATCGCCCAGGAAAGCTGTTCTTAGTATAAGGTCCTGCCAATGATACTGAGGAATTGTCGGCTGTGACACCTGCACAAAAAAAAAAAAAAAAAAAAAAAAGAGTCCGTTTGGACATTAATTGGGACAGTGAACCATTGCATTCTGACTCTGACAAAGAGAACTATAATACTACATGGTAAAAAGCCTGACGACATGTGTTTCGACGGTTTTGTTTCTTTGCTGATTATTAGTATATATTATTAGTGCAATAAAACTTGTCAATTACAGATGTTGGTAAACAGTTTACTGTTATATTTACTGTCATATTACATGGTCAAGTGCGCTTTTTCTTCGGTTGTACATTCAGAGGGAATGCATATTCATGAATGACATATCAGGGGGTGGGTTTTGGGTGGGGCTTGCTACTGCGCATCTGGTGAGGCCCTCAACTACAATATCACCATGAAGATTGCATATATGAGGTCTATATTATAAGCATGAAAAGACTAAACTGCGAACGCTCACATGAGCAAAAATGCCGGTAATTGAACTTGCTATTGTGTGGGGCTGCACCCCCCAAACCCCCCACTAACTATATATTCTAACTCTGAGGTCGCACTACAGTGAGGAAAGGGCAAATATCCCACTCCTCACTGTAACACGACCCCACAATCACATTTTTGATTTCCGGCATTTTCGCTCATGTGAGCGTTCGTAGTTTAATCCTTTCATGCTTATAATATAGACCCCATATATGTACATAAGAGTAATGAGGAATGAAGTAATAATGGAGCTGGTAGCACAAAGACTGTCAGAGACTCACAGCTGGTTTTACAGTTTTAGTATAAGGTGTTTTAGCCAGAAAAATGACAGGAGGAGGGGTTACAGGGAAATTGATAAGAACTGTAAGGGAATTGGTTTTATAAATAAGAGTATACTGGTTATGGTAGGACAATACCCATGGTGGTGGTGCTGCGGTAGCATTGTCACCTCACAGTCAGACGCTGTCTGGTTTGATTCTCAGCTAGAGTGTTTTCTGCGTGGAGACATGCGTGAATGGGCGTACCTTCGTTGAAGGTTGTGCATCAGGGCTGGTAACTCGGCACGTAAAAATTAACTACCAATCATTAGCAGACCACAGTTCCACTGTGGCAACCCCTAACCAGAAAAAGCCGAAAGACACAACAAGTTGCTAGCAGCCACAAGCAGAAGGGGGGCACAAGGGGAAGGGGAAGGGAGAAGTAGATAAGAACATGCAATATAGGGAAGGTAAATGATCCTGTTAAATGGAAGCATATTCTTAAGAATATATATAGACTTTGATGTTGTTATTCATGCATCAGATGCAACTTGTTTTGAAAAATGAGGAAATTTCTGATGAGATGTATGAATGGTTAGGCTTTCAGTGTATTATGGGATGGAAAATGGGAAGTGGAGATTCTAGTAAATACCAACATAATATAGGGAGCTGTTAAAGGTAAGACGTGAGTATGGTAAATGGGAGACTGTACATGAGGTCAGGGAATGTTTTTGATAGCTTTTTATGGGCTGAATAAGGACCAACGAGAATTTTCTAGGCAGGGGATAGAACAAAAAGAGGAGGGAGAGTAGATAATTGTGGAGGGCGATTTTAATGTGGTCTTGGGTCCAATGAAGGATAGGCTGTACAGACTTGTTGAATTTTATAAGGGAGTCAGAGAGAATTAGAGCAAAGAGTGAGGAAAAAGAGATTGTTGGATATATGTCAAGAGCAGAAATGGGACAAAAGGTTACTTACTTTTTCAAAATGTAAGATGAATAGGTAAGTAGATTAGATTCAAAATATAGACCATAGTTAGGGCAGGTCAGATTACAGAACTGCAAGATAAGGCAGGGGGGTTAAGTTTAGGATTATACTTAAAGAAGAGTTGTCTTGGAATAATGTAGGAGGGGGCATGGACATAAGGATCCTAGGGTAGAAAAAAAATAACCAAGAGAATAAACATTTGGATCAATATGGGGAGAGACAAGGGGGTAGGAAGTTGGCTGAACAGGGAGAAGAGGGAAATGTTTAAACTTTATTATCATAGCATTTAGAACAGATAGAAATAACTGTAGGGTTTTGAATTGTGAGGCAATAGAGGAAAGTAATGCAAAACATTAGACAAGAGAATGTCATTAAGGCAATAAGAAATTTAAAAGGGCAAAAGCAAGAGGGTGCAGTGCAGTGGTACAGTGGTTAGCATCGTCACCTCACAGCAAAAGGTTTGGTGGTTTGATTCTTGGCTGAGGTGCATTCTGTGCAGAGTCTGCATGTCCTCCCTGAATTCATGTGGGTTTCCTCTGGGTGCTCCAGTTTCCTCCCACATTCCAAACACGTGCTCTAGGTGGATTGGACATTCTGAATTGGCCATAGGTTTGAGTGTGGTGTGCCTGGACCATGTGTATATATGGGGGAGGGTTGGGTGCCAGGCTAGCAACCCAACCCTGAAAAAATGTAATTGCAATGGAAACAATCAGTGCTGGAGAGCACCTGTTGCCTGATGTGCAGATTAGCAAGGGAAAGGATGGATCCATTGCCTGATGTGCTGATTAGCATGGGAACAGATAGATGGATGAAAAAGCAAGAGGAGTGGATGACAAAAATGTACAAATGGGTAAAGTTTCAACTCAAGATTGCTCTAACTGATTTGTTCAATGAAATAATGTGGCATCAGTGGATGACGCTATAGCTATGATTATTTACAAAAAATAGATAGTGGGTAAAAGAAATATTAACATTTACATGCCGATTTTGTTATTCATTGATGATGTAAAACTTTTTGAAAGAGCTTTAATGGCAAGATTTAAAAGTGTATTCCATAAGTTAAATAGGAAATAGCAAGGGGGTATGACAAGGATATTAGTACTTGCAAAATATGAGGGATGTCATAAACATTTTTGTCTGGGCTGGGGAAAGGGGTTAGAGGAGATAAGGGGTGATCCTTACACAGATCCAAAACGTTTTTTGATTATGTGCCATAGAAATACAGGGACAAGGTGTTAGAATTAGTAATACAACAATGTAAATGGCTGCTGGGTGAGAGAGCTTTAAGTGGGGCCTTATGGGTGAAAATTGTTTATTAATGGGGAGGTGGTAAAGAGAGTAGACAAGGAGCATGCCACTGTCAACAGTGTTGTTTTTTTTCAGTAACTGAGTTCCTAGAACAGCGGATAAGGGAAGAATAGATAAAGAAGGAAGGAGGGAAAAGTGGGAGAGCTGTTTTGCTGTTTCCAGATAACTGTTTGTTGATTTTAGAGTATGTATTAAGGTAGCTCATGGACATTTTTAAATTGCTTGCAAGTCTCAGTGATGAATCTGGATTACAATTTATTTCAAATAAATTGTTAATGTTACTATTTGGGAAGTAAAAAGATAATATGAGCTTGTTAATTATGGAGGGGAGTATTTAGACTTCAAAGTTTAATTAACATTGGCAGAGGTCATAGAGGATAACTGGAAGGATTTTAAGAGTAACACAGGAAAGATGTTATAGGTACGTGGGCAGGGCAAAGGATTGCTTTGTGAGGTAGGATTGATCTAACACTATTCAAAGAAAGACTTATGAGAAGGCGGTGGGTAAAATGAAAAATATGTCTGATATGTACATTTAATAAGGGGGAGAAAATAATAGCAATGGATGTATCCAGAGAAAATTAGAAGGTTGTAGAGCATCAAATGCTATGTAACAGGTTTTAAAATTATGTAAAGGATGAGAGGGTTGGGGGAACTAGAATGGGTCCTTTGGGAGGAATGCAAGAAGCAATATGAAAATATGTATGAACACAGTGAACAGACTGAAATAGCTAGAAAAAGACATAGACAGGATGGTACAGAAACACTTTGGTAGGGCTGTGTAGGAAGATACGGTGGACAGTATTAGCCTTCTGATTATATTAAAAAGGATGCTGGAGGACCTGCAGAAGATAGTGTATAAATAGGAGGTAAGTATAAAAATAAAGTAGGAAATTGGCAGTTTTATAAAGTATTGATTGCTGAGTTTAAAATGGAAATAGGCAACATAACAGTACTGAATGAAGCAGGATGTGGTAAGGTTGTTAAAAAAGATGGGGAATGGTGAGTAACGAAACTATAGGAAAAAATAATACCGCTAGGGTTTAGTTATATATGGTATCAGTCAGGATAGTTATCAAGAACAACTACCTCTTGGGGTATATCTCACTAAACATATCAAAAAATGTAATACACCCCAAAGGTTTCTAACCAAAAAGATAATGAGCCTGAAGTTCTTGAGGTAACAAAAGAGGGTGGTAGCTCTATCCCTTCATTCAGTGTCTTCTTGACGTTTGAGGGAAGATTTCTATCACACTGACAGTGTCATTAGAGTCCTAATCATACCCCTACACTGTACAGATTTTTACAGAATGTCCAGATTTTTGCCTCATATTTTTGGTCTGCTTTACATAAAATTGAGGTTTTCTGGCAAATTAGTGACAAATCATTAAAGACTGAAGTTACAAAATAATGACAGGTATTTCCGTTTCAGACTCCATACCCTTTAGAAAAAATCATGCTAATGCAAAACCTGTTATTCTATCAACTTTCTACGTTTGTAAGAGCAATATTTAAAAATTGTCACTATTTTTGGGCCTTTGTCCCACTTTTATTTATGGCTTTGTCCAGAATTCGTGTCCTAAGAGTTTGAGAGGTTTAGTCCCAATTCTCCTGGAACTCATCATTGTCCACAAGTCCAATATCTTACCCAGTACTAGAACCAGTGAACTAAATTTCTCCAGCAGGGAATAAAGCATGATGAATGAACAAGTTTATAACCCTGCACCTGTCAGGCCTCTGGAATAAGCCACCTCTGCATATCATATAGCATAACTCACTATCTTCATTTAAACATAAAGTAGATGATTGAAAGAGTATTCAAATATTTACTCCAGAATTGACTGATATAAACCTCAAAGATAAAGTAGTTGCTTCCTGAGTGTGATTGTTAAGAAGGCAAGAATGATCATGATACTTAATGGTCTTGTAATATCTATGAATCCATGAATCCATGAATCTATAGAAGATTGAAAGAGGTTATGGATAAATTGAGTGTTGAATGGACCCAAAATGATATTAATGGGAAGAATGATAAGGTATGTGCTGAGGTTAGGGAAATAAAAAGAATTTTAAGGATGGAAGGTTGATTTGAGATGTCTTTTGGAGATAAGTACAAATATAATACAGGATGCCAGTATATACTGTCAGGGAAGAATGGGGCCGGGAAGCTAAGTCTCACTAGGATGAGACATGTATACCTCTCAACTTCCTAACACAAGAAATCTGGACAAAGGCAAAAATAATGTGGGGGGGTTCAAAGGTAAGAAAATAGGGACAGATTTTAAATATTGTTCTTTTAAACTTAAAAAGTTGTTAGAATTACATGATTTGTATTAGTGTAAATTTTCTGAAAGATATGATGTCTGAAACTCAAACATACATCATTACTTAATGAATTCAGTCCTTAGTGATTTGTCAGAAAACTAAAAATTTTATGAGAAACAGACCAACAATATGAGTCAGAAACCAATATATTCTGCAAAAATCTTGACAGTTGAGAGGTATGTACGTGACCAACTCCCTGTATAGATGTGGGGGTTAGATGGAAGCAGGCTAGCAGGGAAGAGGAAAATGTTTTTGAATGGGAGCTACCAGAAACATGGTAGTTTTATGTTTTTGGTACAGATTGTGAAAGAAATGCAAGGAAATGTGAGGAGACAGCAAATATTCAGACTGACACTTTTGAGGTAAGGAGAATAAAAACAAGTCATGAAAAGGGACAGGGATAGGAATTTATTAAGGAAGTATGGCCTAGAAGTGGACATGTTATGGCCAGGAAAAAAAGAATGGATATGGACAAACCTTAGATGGCTAGAGAAAGGTAGGTCATAATGAAGAATGATATTGAATAAGAAAAGGAAAGTCACACTGTTGTTCATCTGGTGGGAATTAGAGTGATGGTTGTGGACAAGAGAATTGCTGTTTCAAACAGGCAGTGTAAACAATAATAAGACAATGTAAGGTGTGTCATCCAAAGGGAGAATGTATATTTGTAAACATGTTAGATAAGTTAATGCACATTTTTACATACACACACACACACACACACACACACACACACACACACACACACACACACATATATATATGGTTCTACCTCACTTCAACGACACGCCGGAACATCGACACGAAAACCGAGAGCCCCAGAAGATCGAAAGCTGAGAAGACCGACACGACGGGACCCAGAAGATCGACAGTGGAGAAGACCGACCCGACGGATGAAAGCACCGACGCCGAGGATGCCGACATGGGAAAGGCTGTATAAGTATACGGTAGTGATGGACGTTAGGGTCACGGTAAGTGTGAAATCTGGACGGCCCAGGGGATAGGGGGGGTTGCTATGAGCTAGGTTAGTTGCCGGTCGGTAAGTGTGTGGCAGTGATTGTGTTAGTGTAGGGGCGTGGGTTGAGTTAGGTTAGGAGCGGGCCAGTAAGTCGGTAGTGATTGTGTTTAAGTAGTGGCAGGATGGTGATGTTAGGGTTAGGAGCCGCAAAGACGACTCCAGTTTAGGTTTAAGAAGCAGGTAGTTGTGTATGTATTAGACCTTGCGGGTTTTAGGTTGGGGGTTGGTTGTAGTTGGGCGTGTATGTTTTGGATGGGAATGTGTTTTGTTTGTTTTTTGTGGCTGTTTATTCGCATTATGGTTGGGTTTGTGCACCGTGTGTTATGTTGTATTGTGGTGGAATTTCGTTTTTGTACTAAGTGTTTATGTGGTTTCGTTTTATTTTGATCGGTGTTTTGTGTTCGCTATATATGAGGTAGAACCATATATATATATATATATATATATATATATATATGTATTTTTATTTTTAAATTTATGGTCTTTTGCAGTTTCAGCAAAGGTGCCTCAGTAATGTGGGATTCGTTCATACGGGCTTTTGTTAATTTGAAATATATATATATATATATATATATATATATATATATATATATATGGATTCCTATTACAAGAACAAAAGTTCACTACTTCAAACTTGTAATAGGAAGCCTCACTTCTACGAAAGTTCACTTTAACAAAAGTGAACTTTTGCATAACTGCACTGCACCGAAAACACCGCAGCAGAGTGGAGGACATAAAAAACAAGCTATGTCCTCCACTATGGTGTGATATTAACGGACCTTAGGGTTAGGGCATGGGTTATGGTAAGGGATTAGTTAGTAAAGCTATCCCCTTACCCTAACCCATGCCCTAACCCTAAGGTCCGTGACTATCACACCATAGTGGAGGACATTGCTATATCCTTCACTGCGCTGCAATCGTCAAGGAACTTAGGGTTAGGGCATGGGTCATGGTAAGGGGATAGCCCTACAGGCTATCCCCTTACTATGACCTGTGCCCTAACCCTAAGGTCTGTGAGTACTGCATGGAAGTTCAGTACAACACCCGTTCGTTGTACTGAATTTTGCATAAGTGCACTTTCGATTAAGTGCACTTTCGCTGTAGTGAGCATTCCATGCATTTCAAATTAGTGAAAATTCAATCTAGTGTATGGAACACACATATATATATATATATATATATATATATATATATATATATATATATATATATATATATATATATATATATATATATATATATATATATATATATAGATATATATATATATATATATATATATATATATATATATATATATATATATATATATATATATATATATGGGTCCCCTTTAGTCGATTGAACATTTACAAGTTCAAACCACATATGGCCGAGACCATATGTTTGAACATGTAAAAGTTCAATCAGTCTGAATGGAGATCTCCATACATTTCCCCAATGAAGTGCGATCCCGGAGTTGGTATATTTAAGTAAGGGGGTGGGGGGTGCAGGGGGGAGTAGCCCTCCTGCTATAGATGTTTAGTTTTTTGTTTTTTTTTTTGTTTCATGTGTTTTTATTTTAGTGTTCGAACTTTTACGAGTTCGAACATATGGTCTCGGCCATATGTGGCTCGAACTTTGAAAAGTTTTATCTACTGAAGTAGATCCACACACACACACACACACATATATATATATATATATATATATATATATATATATATATATATATATATATATATGGATAGATCTGTGCGTGCTCTGTGTAGTGCATATTTACTTCAGAATAATTATGAATTTGATATGGACCTTAGGGTTAGGGCATGGGTTATGGTAAGGGATTAGTTAGTAGCTATCCCCTTACCCTAACCCATGCCCTAACCCTAAGGTCCGTGACTATCACACCATAGTGGAGGACATTGCTATATCCTTCACAGCGCTGCAATCGTCACAGAACTTAGGGTTAGGGCGCGGGTCATGGTAAGGGGATAGCCCTACAGGCTATCCCCTTACTATGACTTGTGCCCTAACCCTAAGGTCTGTGAGTACAGCATGGAAGTTCAGTACAACACCCATTCATTGTACTGAATTTTGCATAAGTGCACTTTCGATTAAGTGCACTTTCGCTGCAGTGAGCATTCCATGCATTTCAAATTAGTGAAAATTCGATCTAGTGTATGGAACCCATATATATTTATATATATATATATATATATATATATATATATATATATATATATATCGATATATATATATATATATATATATATATATATATATATATATATATATATATATATATATATATATATATATATATATATATATATATATATATATATATATATATATATATATATATATATATCTTTAGTTGATTGAACATTTACAAGTTCAAACCACATATGGCCGAGACCATATGTTTGAACATGTAAAAGTTCAATCGGTCTGAATGGAGATCTCCATACATTTCCCCAATGAAGTGCGATCCCGGAGTTGGTATATTTAAGTAAGGGGAGTATGGGGGGTGCAGGGGGGAGTAGCCCTCCTGCTATAGATGTTTAGTTTTTTTTTTTGTTTCATGTGTTTTTATTTTAGTGTTCGAACTTTTACGAGTTCGAACATATGGTCTCGGCCATATGTGGCTCGAACTTTGAAATGTTTGATCTACTGAAGTAGATCCACACACACACACACACACACATATATATATATATATATATATATATATATGGATAGATCTGTGCGTGCTCTGTGTAGTGCATGTTTTCTTCAGAATAATTATGAATTTGATGAAAAATGTGAACAAATTATTTTCAAATTGAATATAATAAAAGGAGTAAAAGAGAAAGAAATAAGCTATAAATAATTTCATAAGCCGGAGGTTTGCCACCAGAAGCAGAGTGAAATGGCAGCAGAGCAAACTCCTTTATAATGGTATCATTGTCCACAATATTCAAAATAATGTTTAAGTCTACCTTTTCTCAGCAAGCTGCACTTCATGTACAAGATTTCCATTACACCAGCATTTAAATGAATGCAGAACAATGCAGGCATTGCAGGGTAGAGAACAGCAATCTCTGTTTTTATAGCTTTATAAAAGGGTTTACCCACTGACAAAAATTGTATTTAAGATATTTCCACAACAAGAGAAAATTGTGATCAGAGTGAAGCAGAGTTTGTCTGCTTATCTTCTTTCTTCCCATAGATCATGCAACCTCAACCTGCTCTGTGACATCAATAGCACTTGTTGGCAGCACAGATTTGTGTCCCAGAGACTCCCCTTCTGTGGAATAGATTAGATTCCCTCTCCACATCAAGTAGAGTACCTCATTAACCAATTTTAAGTGCAACCTAGATAACTGGGTGGGGAACAGAAAACACACTCCTGGGATTCCATCTGTGTCCCTGCTGATCAGGGGCTTTAGATGCTTACTTGTCAGAACTTGGGCTAAATTCTTGGCTAGGCTTGTAAGGGCCTCTGGGCCAGTAGCCTAGTAACTTCCTATGATCCTATGATCAGGCCATTACCAAAATTTTCACCTCTTTTAAATAGTTGAAACTTGATTGGTATTGCTCATGTAGATATTTTCCCTTATACTTTATTTATATACATACATATATATATATATATATATATATATATATATATATATATATATATATATATATATATATGGGTCCCCTTCAGTAGATCAAACTTTTAAAAGTTCGAACCTCATATGGCTGAGACCATATGATCGAACTTTTAAAAGTTCGAACGGACTTAATGGAGATCTGCACTGTAGTGCGATCTTGGAGTTGGTATTTTTAAGTAACAGGGGATGTGGGGGTACAGGGGGCTTGTTTATTTTGTTTTTTTTTTTTTTTTTATTTCTGCTTCAGATTTTGAACTTTTAAATGTTCGATGTTATGGTCTCGGCCATATCGTCTTCGGACATTTAAAAGTTTGATCTATTGAAGTAGATTTATATATATATATATATATATATATATATATATATATATAGATATATATATATATATGGGTCTAGGACTGATGCTCGATGGTGCTCTTCACCAAAGGCTTAATGGCTGGGCATATTTATGCAAAATTGCTTTTAACCGAAAAATCACTTTTGAGTATGTATGCCTGCAGCCAGAGAGAGTCATGGGAGAATGACTATTGTGCAGCTCATACTACGGTGCAGGTATGGGAATTTTTTCCTTTTCCCCACTGTAGTGCAATCTCGGAGTGAGAATATTAAAGTAAGAGGGGGTGTGGTGGGCTGTGGCGGGTGCAGAGGAAAATAGCTATAGTGGCAATATGTCTTAATTGCTGATTTCATCAGATTGAATTGGGAAGTGTATTAGTTTCTATTTGAAGGAAAGGCACAGATTTTCTTTTGTTTCCTTACATAATATATCAACTATAAGGTCACATAATAGGTGAGGTAATAAACTGTATAATATAAAAGTAATTCACTGACTTGGTTTAAGTAATACAGGATCTGATAAATCCAATAAATACCATTAAACATACTTTACTCAGTAATGCCTCATGGTCCAATTAGTGTAATACAATTGCAAAAGTTTTATTGTCCATTATACTCAAATAATGCCCAACTGTACCTTTTCCGGACAAGATGCACCTCTGATTATGGATATGTTGTTAATATCACCTATATTGTGTAACTTATATTTACAGTCCTAGCTTTATTTTTATTTATTCATCCTGTGTTGACTGCTTCCCAACAGGCTATTAGACTCTTTTCAGGGGAGACCTGAGATGGTATTTATACTACTAGGGGAAATTTGGCTAGGGCATTGGGGAACTTTCCTTAGTCTTTGGAGCTTGTAGATGGTTTCAGAAGGCACTTAGAGCAGCAAGGAAGAGGCCATATGGAAGCAGCAGCAAGGAGGAGGAGAGAAAAGGCATGGAGAGTTTGGAGGTGGAAAGTGAGAATTTGGAGAGAAAATTGTTTGACATGGAACTCCAGAATGCAAACAAACATTCCTGTGTGGAGGATATTGAAAATGACAAGTGTTTAGCTGTCTCCTTGGTGAAAGAATTAAGCAAGTCTGTTGAAGTGGTGCGGATAACAGAACTAATGTCAGGAGGGCTTGCAGATAATGTTCTGCTAAAAATAATTGATCAGGATGATCCAGGTGACAGTTCTGCTGTTGCATGGGATTAGATGGCAGACAAATTTTTCACAAATGCTGAGGACTGTGATGTGGAGAAGGAACCAGGCAATGTAACAGTAGAGAATTCAGCAAGCAAATCATAGGTAGTAGTGACAAAAAGTAAAAGATGAAACCAGCAATAAACTGAGCAGGTGTCTGGTTTTATGGAAGCAGATAATGCAGCAACTAAAGTATATGGAGCAGCAACAACAGGCAAAAAAAAGAGAGCAGCAAGAACCTGTAAGTAAAGCTGTTTTTAGAAAGAAGAAAAAGACTAACTTTAAGAATAAGAACATAAATAACACTGTAACAGACACGTTATGTATGACACATTTTTGTCATTCTTGTGAGTATTAAAGCTCAAGAGATTCAGTCTTATACATATTGAGACAAAGACCTTTTGTGTCTTAACACATGAAACTGATGGACTGATGATGAAATTTCTGGAACTGTGCAATAAAGAGGACAGTTATCTCGGGACAAACGTTAAAAAAATTATCTTGCAGTTTAGAACTGATGCACTGGAAGAAGATGATGTGAAAAAGGCATGCAGGGTCTGTGTGAAACTGATGGAAACATTATGAAAGTGAGAGATGAGGGAAACTTATGGAATGGAGGTGGGAGGTCGGAAGCTGTTATGAAATGTGGAAAAAAAACATGATGAAACACTTGCCAAGTGTTATCTTTGTAGCTGGTCATAGCAGGACATTAACATATGCTGGCCAGCCTAAATCATGTCTTTTTTGAGGAATTTCCTCATTTAATTAATGATTGTGACATGGTACAATATGAATAATGTGGCAAGAAAGGATATAAAGCAAGAAAGTGAATAATAACTGTGTAAAAAAGGACACTTTTGGATGGATTGTCAATAGCAACCAATAAATATAGAAAAAGAAGAGGAATGAGAAGAAAGCATATATGAGGAAGGGCATCAAGAGGCTTGGGGACAGGGTGGACTAGGTGAAGAAGAAACTATAGAATAACAAAAGAATATGGAAGGTCAAATGATAAGAGAGTGCATGCAGGAAGAGACAGTAGGAAAAGGGATTAATACTAATAATCTGAAGTTCTAGTCAGTGAAAAGGCTGTTTCTGAGAATCAAGGATTATTTGAACATAAATCCAGGAAAAATATGCAATTGGGGAAAGAGTAAAATAAGAAAATGAAAATTTAAAAATCATTCCCCTAAATTTAAAAAGAAGGAAAAGCAACAATTATACAGCACTTTTAGTAAATGTGAACAGTACCATTAACAGTGTAAGAAGGGTAGGGATATTGGAATGGTGTAATAAACGTGATGTTGTAGGATGTAAGATTCCTGACAAGTGAAGAAACATTGCAAACGGAAACATAATATGGAACTTAGGAAGTCAGCATTGTTCTGGGGTTGCTGTATTGTGTAAAAAAATACTAGATGTGACTTTCATAAGGATGGAAAGGTTAACAGTGGTGAATGTGACTTTGAGGCACATTTAGAGAATTAGAGCATTTATGCATATGTAACTAGCAGGGAAAGAGAAAATCTGTTTCAGCAAATATTAGATAGACTATGTTGTAGTTAACATGAAAATTATAATTGTAGAGGACTTTAATTGTGATTTATGGGGAAAATGTAAATAGAAAGGGAAATATGCAAACTAAAGTGATAAAATGTAAATTTGCTGTATAGAACAAAAGTCAATGGGGAGCACTTGAATCTCAAAATTGACTGATTATTTTGTATTATCTAAAGGCTTGAGCATAGCAGATTGATACAGTTATGATGTTTTTTACTGACAATTGAGTAATATGAAAGGTGGTGATGGAGGAAAGAAAGTAACTTGAAATAGGAATGGGAATAATAGGAATAAATTACAAATTGTGGGATGAAAATGGAGAGTAGGAAGTATTGCAGTTATGGAAGGATTATATAAACATGAAGGACTTATATAAAACTAGTCTGAATGGTAGACTGATTTTAAAAAGAACTCTAAAAGTGTTTTTTTCCCCAATGGCAGAATGATATAAAAAGAAAGAAAAAGTGAAGTATGGGAAAATGTACAGAAATGTATTAGATAATTTAGAGATGATATGGAAGAAGAAATATATAAAAGAATTGAGTAGAAAATGAAGGCATTACAATTTAGGGTGAAATATTATTTACAAGGGAGAAGGGAGGAGGTACCTGCATATTTTGTTTAAATAGTTGTTGTTGTTGTTGTCTTTCGACTTTTCCCGGTTAGGGGTCGCCACAGCGAACTCCGGTCCGCTAATGATTGGCAGTAGATTTTCATGAACGACGAGGTGCCAGCTCGACGTTCAACCTTCAACAAAGGCACGCCCATTTACGCATGTCTGTCGAACACCTACCCAGTAAAGCAGGATATTCTTATAATGAGGGAGATAAAAAATTAAAAGCAGAGGGTAAAAGGAACACAAGCAATTTATGAGTATTGCAGTGCAGCACATGGAAAATATGTATGAGAGTAAAAATAAGGAAACTAATGGAGAATGGAAAAAAATTGCAGAAAGAGTTACAGAAGAATTTGAAAAAGAAATTACTATTACTGAACTGGATGAAGTACTTGGAAAACTAAATGCTGACCCAGTATCAGGCCCAGTTGGTATAGTTTAGAGAATGCAAAATACATTAATGGCCTAGCAAAAAGAGTATTTTGTAAATGTACTGAATGAATGGTTGAATGATGGTTTTGTTTAGGAAGAGTTATGTAGTGGGATGTTAAAATTTAAATGGAAGATTGAGGAGAAGTGTAGAATAAACAAATTGAGACCTAGTACACTAAATAACACAGATTATAACTTTGTATGAGTATAATACAGAGAAGAATGCAAGGAAGGATGAGGGATGTTATGGAAGGGTATATATGGTATAAAAGGGAAGAGATGTCAAGAATTGTTACTGATAGTGAGAAAAATGTGTGGATAATATTATACGTAAAAGAAAGGATGCAAAACATATAGTAGGTGATATTAGCAAGGAATTTGATACAGCAGGGCATGATGCTTCGTGGGATGTTATGGAGAAGTATGCAATGTGTAATAGAAACAGATGATTGTGTGTGTCAGCATATCAGCATAATAAAGGTAGAGCGTTAATAAATGGGTAGCTGAGTAAAGAAATATGCAAGAAGTGTGGAATATTGTTTGCACTTGTAATCACTGATAGTGAGTGAAATAGCTTATAAAATGAAAGATGCTAGCTATGCAATACAAAAGGAGTTAGTGATCCCAGTAGTTTGACATACACAGACAATATAGTTGTAGTTAATAAGAACAAAATATGGATAACGGAAGTGTTGGTTTGTCTGAACAGATGTTTAAAGGAAATGGAAATGACCTGGGGGGGGGGGAGTCATTTTTTAATGAATGAAGTATCTTTGTTAGGGATAACATTTTAGAAGAAAATGTAGTTATGGCGAAGCTAGAGGGTTTAATCAAATAAATGAAGAAATATGTCTTCCATGGAGAATGCATAGATTACCATTCAGGAAAACAATTGTGTTTGGTAAATCCTGTATTAATAGGAAAATAGCATATATATCAAATGTTTATATGACCCCACAAAAATATCAAAAGAAAATTGTGCAATTGGTGTTTTTTTATATGGGGTTCAAGATTAAACTCAGTGAAAAAAGATGTATTGTATATAAGTGAAAATGAATGGGGATTGGGATTTCTAACTCCATTTGTCTATTCCGCTTCTTTAAAGTAGAACATTGATTGGTTTGTAGGCAGTAGTACAATGTGACATATAATGGATAATTAGGAGTCCTGTCTACCTGATGAATCTGGGCATCTTGGGACAATGCAGCAATTGCCTCATGTATACAGACAACCCTCTCCTACTACCACCCAACACTACAACCTGTGAGAGATGCACTTATATAGCCAAACTGGAAACAAAGCTCTCTTCACCTAAAACTGGACTAGACAGTCAAAAGGAGAAGATAAACACTTGCACCACACCACGCTCAGCACATAGTCAATCAAAACCTACACAACCAAAACACACACATAGAAACACAAAACACACATCTACATTCCCGGAGGCTCTCAGTAAAAACCTTCCCAAGCAACAGGGACCTCCAAAGCAGAAACACAAGCAACCTCCACCCCCCCAACATAACCCAAATGGCACATAGCCCACAAACTCAGTGTGCCACTCAACCACAGCCCATAAGGCATAACAACGTACCCAACACTCTAGTCATAGGTGACTCTATAGTCAGGCACACTGATGTTCCACTCACCAGGCTAAACAATGAGAAAGTGACTGTCAGCTGCCTGAAAGTGCCAGTATCTGCCACATAATGCATGCACTCAGGTCACTCCACAACAAGTACAAATATGACTCTGCCATTGTCCATGTTGGTGTGAATGACCTGAGATGTACCTCCCTGGACTACATGAAAAGGGACATGGAGGAGCTGTCTGATCTTGTAGCCCAGGCAGGTATGACCCTAGCCCTGAGTAGCATCCTGCCATCACCCGGAATGATACCACAGTGCAATGACAAAATGATTGACTTCAACAATTGGCTAAGCTTCTGGTGTCATTCTAAGGGGATCCAGTATCTGTCTGCCTGGGATGACACGATCGACAAACAGTGATGCTTTGCCAGAGATGGCCTGCACCTGTCGCCCCTGGGATTCTGGATACTGGCTAAGGCTCCAGCCACTCCTATAATGCCTTTTTTAGGCAAGAATCAAATGACAGGTACAAGCAAGAAGAATCTGAGGGTATTGCTACTCAATGCTAGATGTCTAAACCTCAAAATGCACTCACTCAAGGCCTTTTTTAAAATGGAGAACATCAACATCTGTGCAGTGACAAAGACCTGGTTCAAGGCTCCAGAGAGTACCCCTGCATTACCAGGCTATAATTCATACCATACCTTTTGGCCACCTAACCTGGACCAAAACACTAAAATGGGAGGCATGTCCATATTCATTAAGGATATCTACACCTTCAGGCTAGTTGCTCAGCATAATGCTTCCGAGATTATCCAAGTGCAACTGACTCTGGGCAAGACCGCAATCCAAATTGTAGTTTGCTACAGATTCCCCACCATGCCCCAGGATTCCCACTCCTCATTTCTTGATGCACTGGAAAATATTAATGTACAACCTAACACCATAATAATGGGCGATTTCAACTACCCCACCATTAACTGGGAAAACTACACATGTACCAACTCTTGTGCTCAAAGTTTTCTGGAACTCATGAATTCCAGTGCCTTGGATCAACTTATCCACACCCCCACCAAAGACAGCAATATCCTAGACCTGGATATTACCAACATGGGCAACTGGTGCTCCACACCAGAGGTCAATTCCTCGTTGGTCAGATCCAACCACAAGCTAATCACTCGAGACATCCACATCCCTCCCCCACCCCCCATTAGGGAAACCAGAGTAAAAAATTTCTCCAAAGCCAACTTCACACTTCTTAAGACAGAAGTGGCAAACTTCACGACACCCATGCTGATGGACAATAGAGGTATGACTGCTGAATCCTACACAAATGCTCTTTATAAGCACTTACATGAGTGCATGGATCGTGCAATCCCTAACAGAATCAAGATGCTATCCTCCAAAAAAGGATGCCAATCTGGTGGTCCCCTGCCATAAACAAATTCTACAAAAGAAGAAAGAAACTGTTGCAAAAAAGAGTAAAATCCCATGAATGGAGAAACTCCTGGGTCAGCCTCAGTAAGAAGCTGAGATGCCTCATAAAATCCTCCAAAGCTAGTTACAAAAACAAAATCGCCACTGACTCTAAAGACAACCACAAAGCATTCTATAGCTATGTCAAGAATCTCAATGGCAACACTCAGATCTGCTCTGAGTTACATCACAATGGCACTAAATATACAGAAGCAACTTATATTGCCAACATCCTGGCAGATAGGTTCAGTGCTAACTTTACCCCCTGTCATCCCCTAAAGGGCCCATCTCTATACCAAAAGAATGCAAAGTTCCTGTAATCATGGCTGCACAGGTAAAAGGCACACTATCCAAAGCAAAGAACACAGCATCCATGGGAACTGACAACATCCCAGGCTGTGTTCTACATGGACTACAAAACGAACTGGCACCCCATCTAAGTACTATGTTCAATCATAGCCTCACCTCAGGCTATGTGCCCAGTGAATGGCACACAGCGACGGTTATTCAACTCCACAAAGGAGGAGCCACAGACCCAGGAAACTACCGTCCCATTAGCCTAATGAGCCTGGTCTGCAAGGCTATGGAATGTATCATTATGGAATTTATAAACAATGACATTGGTAAACTCCAAACTCAGGTTGCCACCCAGTTTGGGTTTGCAAAAGGCAGATCATATCTCCTAAACCTGATAGATTTCTTTGAAGCAGTCACCAAAGCCGTAGATGGGGGTAAGGTGGTTCACATAGCCTATCTAGATCTCGCCAAGGCTTTCAACACCATCCCCCACTCTTGAATTATAGATAAACTCACTAAACTAGGTATAAATCCCTATGTCACAAGATGGATTGCCAACTGGGTCACTGACAGAACCCACACTGTGAAAGTAGCAGACTCCAAATCCAACTTCAGACCAGTGACAAGTGGAGTACCACAGGGTTCAGTCCTGGGTCCTCTCCTGTTTGGTATCTACTTCTCTGAAGTACAGGCTAGCACAGAAGGTCTTTGGCTAATGAAGTTCACAGATGATTGCAAACTAGGAGCCATAATCAAAACTCCAAAAGATGTGGACATCCTACAAAAGGGCCTCGCTGAGACAGATGCCTGGTTGTCAAAGCCATGGCCTCAATCTCAATGCCAAAAAGTGCATTGTCATCCCTTTTGGTAAAAACTCTGTACCCATAAACTACCACATAGGCGTTAGTCTACTTAACACCAAAAGTGTGATAAGAGACCTTGGGACACAGGTCGACAGTAGTCTTCTCTTTGATAATCACATTGCCGCAGTAGTCAGGAAATCCTTCTATGTGGCACACCTCCTCACAAAAGGTTTCTCATCCAGGAAGAATGAGGTCATTGTTCCCCTCTACTCGTCACTCATTAGACCCATTATAGAGTACAATGCCCCTTTTGGTATGTACCTCACAAGACATCTACAACAACTGGAAAGGCCGCAGAAATACCTCACAAATAGGATAACCAACCTCAAAAGATGCCCTACGCAGACCCTCTCAAAAAATTGCAGCTTTACTCCATCGCATATTGCCTACTCAGAGGTGATCTCTGCCTAACACACAAAGCTATGTCAAACCCAGAGCTTTTAGACATGCTCCACTTAAAGAAATCCCAATCCCTATGAGCTAGACGCTCTAGGGACATAAACCTTGTCACCACAATAAACAGAACATGCTGGAGGGATAGATTCCTGTCCCAGAAACTTCCCATAATCTGGAACAAACTACCTATCTATGTCAAACAGAGCTCCTCATTAGCACTCTTCAAGATAAATCTTGGTGACTGGATGGGAGATGGGAAATTCACCCCGGGAATCACTTCTGTGGCTCTGCTTGACAGTGGCACAGGAAAATAATTTTCTTGGGTGGCGAAAGCCAGGGTACCTTTTGGCTAGGCTTATATAGGCCCCAGGGCCAATAGCCTAGTACCTACCTATGAACCTATGAACCCTATAAAAATATGTAAAATTGTTGATGAGTTAGGCATTTATATATGACTGCTGAAGCTCATTCCTAAACTATATAAGATCATATACCTAACACACCGAACACTAGTAAACACAAAAATAATAGTGTAAAAATGATAGCCACCACAAATCAGAAGAGTACAATTGATGAGTATTTCCAAAGAGAGAGAAAATGATAAAATAATCATAAAGGTAATGCAGGTAGCAAGCTGACATATGAGATTATAATAGTGGCACATGTCAGTCAAATGGAGATTTTGAATTAGTTTCATTAGTATATGTTGTTGTTTCTTTGCTCAGCATATCTGGAATTTCTCATTATCCGCTGTGTAGGAAAGGAGAGAAAACAGTTTCAGAAGGGCTTAAGGAAGATGTTGATTGAAGGGCAATAGTAAATATTCACATGTAGAATAGAGAAGAAAGTGTTGATAGGTATTTCTCTTAAAATGTATCAAAGCATTATCAAAATTTTCATCAAAAAGTGTCATGGTGAAGTCAAAACATGTCCTCAGCACAGAAAAAAGGAAATTTACTCTGTGCTTGTTCATACCACACCATCTGAGCATTGTAAAAAGAGAGATTGCAACAATTAAGTGAGAAGTGAAGCCTATGTGCACATTCGGTTCAGAAGTTATTTCTTTAAATGAAAATAATATGTAATTTCAACAGAACATCATGTTGGCCTTATGTGCAACTGTTTAGTTACTTGTTATTGAGCAAAATCTCAACAGCTCATACATATTGATGCCAAATATAATGATTTATCTGTTCTATGTACTTTCTGACTCAAACAACAGCAACAACTAAGCACACGAGTCATCAAGCATCACTGGGGTTTAGGGACTGAGTATTT
>NC_056745.1:1284632106-1284679606 GCF_019279795.1 Protopterus annectens
CATGCTTATCCACAACTGCTATAACAGGTCTGCATGTGCAAATGGCAGAATACTGAGGGAGTTACTGTATTTGTATTTATATAGCTGTATTACATAACAATATGAACATCTGTCAAAAATATGTCAGGATCAAAGGGTCTGAAACACACAGACATATAAGTATCATATAATGCATAATCCTTAAATCTACCCAGACTGCTTCATGTACAGTTATATACAAATGCTTGCGGCATACAGCACACATCACTTAATGGTTTGTCATTTGTTCACAAGTGAGTCAACAACTGTATGATCACTGGCAGGGTCTACGTAGGACATCAGGCTGATGTTGGGAGCCATGTGACAGTCAACAATGATGCCATCACTCTTATCTTTATGTCACAGTCAGACAAATCTGCTCACAACTAGAGAAAACAAATATAAAACATATTGATAAGTACACAGCCTCCACATTCAAGGGTAGGACTAATGAAATTATCTCACAACTAAATTAAACAAAAACACATATTGATAAGTACACATCCTCCACATTCAAGGGTAGGATGAAAGAAATTATGCAACATGACATATCTTCACAGAGAAGATGAGAATGATGCTACCTGTGAAGTTACAATACAAGTGGTCAAACATTTCCTGATATGCAATGACAGATACAATTCCTCCAACTTGATATGCCAAGCATTTTATGTCTGTGTCTAATGACAATGGTGGAAATGATTATGGCTGTGACACAATCAATTATACATTTCTGCATGGTGTGTGGGAGAATTTCTGATGTACAGCATGAGTCACCCGTCCACTGAATAGCATAGTCTACACCTTATACTGCATGCATCAAGTTTTTCCTTCATAGTTTTACACGGTCACAAAGTGTTTCTGAAAACTCATAGCTGTGAAACAGAAGCTGCCACATCACCTGCTTTGCATAATGCTGTGCATGAGCCTTTTTGAGCAGGTGACATGCTCGGAGCCATAGCCAACTCATCTGACACCTGGTACCATTCCCCAGTATGGTGCCATCAATGTATTTCTCATAAGAGAAAAAAAGGAGCTAGTATGTCACGTGATGCAGATCTAATAACTGCCTTGCTACAATTTAAACACTACCCACTGAGCACTGAAACACTTCAGCCTTAACTGCTAATGCACTACCAGCATTCATTTCCTCCAGATCAGCCATCTGCATATCGCAAACCCTGACATCTTGCAACTAGGATGGCTTCCTCTTTGCCCCACCATAGCTAAGCTTCTGCTCCCATCAACTTGCTGTTATTGCAGTCCTTGTTGTTGCTGCCTCTGGGTGATCCATGGGAGTAGGTGCAAAATGATTGTGGGGTCTGTCTAGTGGTGGTGGGTATTGTTGGACTGGACTTTGTAGTATGCCACTCCTTTTGAGCATTCAGCATACAGGAGCTGGTTGATACTGCAGATCCCTCCTCCCAAGGTCATCCAGACATTTGACATGGGCTTTTAGCAGGTCAAACAATCACTCAGTGACTATATGGATCTGTAAGAAGGCAGTGCTGTGTCATTGCTCTGCAGCTCTTTGCAGGCTCTCCTGTTCTGCCATAAGTCAGTATCTGAGTGCATAAACTGAATCATCTGAAAACATAAGAAGGGAAGTGGCACATGGAGATGAGATAGGTATGCATTATATCTTTCTCACTTTTATGCAATTATCAACAGGGAAGCTTGCTGACGTATACTACACTTACCTGCGAGGTGTCTATTTAGGTTCATAGGTTCATACTAGGCTATCTACCCGAGGGCATTTACAAGCCTAGCCCATAGTTTTGTGGCTTACGCCACCCCTTTAGTATGGGGAACTATACCCATTATTTTGCTGTGCCTCTGTCGAGCAGTGGCACTGAGGTAATCCCTGGGGTATATCTGCGATCTCCCATCCATTGGTCAAGATTTCTCTTGAACAAGGCCAGCGAGGTGCTCTGCCTCACATATACCGGGATTTTATTCCACAGCATAGGAGTCTTTGGGTGATGAATCTATCCCTCCAGCACGCCCTATTACTAGCCGTGTCGAGGTTTAAGTCTCCCGCCTTGTGACTCTGACGGATCTAGATTTTTGAGGTGAAGCATATTCATCAAATCTGGGTTTGACATGGCCTTGTATGTTAGGCAAAGGTCACCTCTGAGCAGCGTGTTTACTGAATAGAGCTGGAGTTCTTTCAGTCGGGCAGCATAGGACAGATGTTTGAGACCCTTTATCCTTTTGGTGAGGAACTTTGTGGCCTCTCCAGCTGCTGCAAGTGTCGGGTCAGATACATTCGAATGGGGCATTGTACTCAATCATTGGTCTGATGAGTGATGAGTATAGGGAGACTATGACCTCCCTTGATCTAGATGAGAATCCCTTCATGATAAGGTGGGCAATGTAGAAGGTCTTCCTAACTACTTTAGCTACATGGGTGTCGAATGACAGACTACTATCAACCTGGGTCCCCAGGTCCCTGATAACTTCTTCTGTGCTCAGTGGATTGCCACCTATTTGGTAGCTAGGGGTAACCTTGTTTTTCCAAGGGTAGGACTATGCATTTTTTGGCATTTAACTTTAGGCCATGACTCTGGCACCAGTTATCCGTTTCTGTGAGACCCTTCTGAAGGATATCTGTGTCAGATGTGTTTTCTACTATGGCGCCCAGTTTGCAGTCATCTGCAAACTCTGTCAGCCATAACCCTCCTGTGTTTGCTTGTACTTCGGAAAAGTAGATGCCAAACAAGAGTGGGCCCAGGACTGAGCCCTGTGGTACACCACTTGTGACAGGCTTTGAGTCTGACATGGCGCCAGCAACTCTGACCCTGTGGGTTCTGTCACTCAGCCAGTTTGCAACCCATCTTGTGATGTATGGGTTAACATTTAAGCTGATGAGTTTTTCAATGATACCCGAGTGGGGTATTGTATTGAAGGCCTTCGCCAGATCGAGGTAGGCTGTATGGACTGCCTTTCCCTCATCAATGGCTTTGGTGACTGTTTCGAAAAAGTCAACCAAGTTTAGAAGGCATGATCTGCCTTTGACAAAGCCAAACTGGGATGGATCCAAAGTCTGCAAATTCCCTATGTCTTTATTTATGAGGTCCATTATGATCCTCTCCATGGCTTTGCAGATAAGGCTTGTCAAGCTAATGGGCCGGTAATTTCCAGGGTCGGTGGAGGCACCGCCATTTCCCAACCACCTAGATTTATTTTGAACAAACCACACCTACCACTGTAAATTCTTCAGACATTAACCTAGCCTATCCCACATAAATAGCATATAGCTCTCAGCATCAAAAGATCCACAATGTTGTTCTTCTTCCATGCTTCTCTCCTAATTCTTCTCTTCCTGGATTCTAAGTTAAAATCCTATCACCATCATTTAGGTATGGTCTTCTGCTCAAATACTATCTCACTTCCATTCCCACCCCATACTAAATCTACACACTTTGACATAGCACCAAACCTCTTGATAACCACCAAGACAGAATTGTTCACATATAGGCATGCACATCAACTTACTACTCCCGAACTAGTTCATAAATATACTAACAAACACCCAAACCCATTATTAAATTCAATATCATGCATCAAACTTAACAGAGACATCCACCCAAATCTGGGCCCCAAAATTAATCAACAAGGATGAAACACACCACCCCTTTCACATATTCATATTACCATAAATCCATCCCATAAATCTGATCTTTTACTGCTAAACATGAATCTCAGGAGGCTAGAAAATAAAATACACATTTCACACTTCTCTCTCTCTTTCCCCTCCCCTAATATAGCAGTTTTATCTGAAACCTGGCTAAAACCTGAGATGAGGAACAATGACATTTTAATCCTAGGCTACAGCATCTACAGACTAGACAGAATAAATAAATGTGGTGAAGGCATAACTATTGTTTATAAAAACACACTCAAACTTGGATGCATAGAACCAAACCCCCAGGACTCAATAATGTTGAACTACTATTTAGTCAACCTGAAATAAGTCACAATAAATACATAATTATTATAGCAATTTACTTCCCTCCTGGAAACAACCCCACCATAACTGAGGGCTTCCTTCATTGGTCATCCTTAACATTTCCTCATGAAACCATAATAATGGGAGACTTTAATACTCACTGGTTAACTTGCACCTTAGATAACCCTTCATATTTCATCAGCTTGTATGGATTTTCCCAATTAATACAATCTCCAACTAGAGTTGACAAAAACACCAATAGACAGTCAATCCTAAGCTGGATTTTAACCAACAAACCCTCATTTGCTTACCAGTCAGGTTGCCTCCCTGATAGAATTAATGACCAGCCAGACCAGACCCACCTACCTGCTCAGAAAACATCTACAGTCCTCCAAAAACACTACATACAAACAAATTTGCAACAGAAAAAAGATTTCACCTCAAATATTTATATCCACTCTCAGCCATAATGACTGCACCCCCTATAACATTACCCCCCCCACCGTAGATTTTGCCGTACTGTACTTTAATAATACATTCCTAGATGTATTAAACAGCCAAGCATATCCTACAACTATTAGGTAAAATCAAACTATGCTCTCTGGTTAACAAAAGATACCAAACAATTACTTAAGACCTGAGGTAAAGCTTAGGGCACAATATCAGTCCAACAAAAAACAAGTCACACTAGATTATTATCATCATCTAAGAAATTAAGCCAAGAAACAGACCAGAATGACAGAAAAAAAATCTTACTATATTGTAACTCAACAAAAACACTAAAACAATTACACAAAAGTGTGGACTGCTATAAAACAACTACTCCAACTTAGGCAATTCCTGACTCCAACATCTAGCAATACAAATACTGTGGACAGTATAGATACCCAATTTAATATTTATTTTACTAATTCCATATTATCACTAACCAAAAATAATAGCAATGCTCCTCTAACCATTCCAAATGGTCCCGAGGAAACCAGCAATATCTTCTCCTTCAAGCCCATACAAAAAAACACCATACAAAATTGCTCAACAAACTTAAACCCACATCCCTTGCTGATAATAACTTACCTTCTGAATACCTGAAGTTGGTTGCTGACACTATCTCTTATCCAGTCTCTATTTTGATCAATTGTTACATTAAAGAACAACTTGTCCACAAAATCTGAACAATATTCTGTATCATACCACTACATAAAGGTGGGATCTCCACAGAGCTCTCTAACTACAGGCCAGTTGCAATTTTATCTACTGTATCCAAAATTTAAAAAAAATGTATGCACTTCCAGCTCATGAACTACCTACTATCTAATAACCTTCTAAGGAATTCCCAGCATAGCTTCTGACCCAATCATACTACCACTACTGCTTTCTTAAGATTCACAAGCAGAATTAACTTATTGAAAGTAAGGGTCAACTAGTTTCTTCCATCTTCCTAGACACTTGATACCATCTCCCATCAAAAACTCCTCAATGAACTCTTAACCCTAAAACTAAGCCGTTCTGCCCTTGCATAGTTCCATGACTACTTATCTAACTGACAATTACCTGTCAAATGGCAATGGGATTTCTCCTCTCTTTTACCTGTCACATTTGGCATTCTGCAAGGCTTAATCCTAGGTCTACTACTATTCAGTATCTTCACCCATAAACTCCATACTGCTACCCACTTAACCACAATCATACAGTACACAGATGGCTCCACACTCATCTGTGTTGCACATTCACTCTCATCTCCAATAAATAACCCAACAATCCTTTTCAGCTATATAATCATGGCTGTCCAACTCACAATTACTTCTTAATCCCACTAAAACTAAACAAATGCTCTTTTCTAATAACAAAACCACATACTTTCTACTCTCCTTCTAATCTATTCATCCAATAATACATTTGATAAACATCTAACCCTAGTCATAAAAGCTCACATATAATTAATTTATCTATATAGAATTAAACCTTACCTCACCAACTCCACTAGTCAATCTATTGCCAGAACACACCTACTCTCTACCCTACTTTTCACCTCTCCTATCTTCCCCAACCTGAAGAAAACAAACCTAGCAAAACTAGAAGCATGCTACAATAAGACTGCCAGATTTCCTACTAATTCCCCATATAGATCCCATCACTGCATTGCTCTATGTCAATTCAGCTGGTTAGAGTTACCCAATCTCCTTATCTTCACTCAGCTTACAACTGTCCATGGCATAATACACCAAGTGTTCAGCACGCCATACTATACTTCAACCTCAGTCTAATAAAAGACATCTGAGATCATCTGACAAATTTCTACTACAAGTCACAAAATCTTATAACATTTCTGGAGACTCCTTCTACTCCAATCAGATCTCCAGGATGTGGATCTCTATCTCCAACACATCATAAAAAGTGCAAATCCTCCACATTTCAAAAAGCTTCTCAAGACTCACCTAACCAATTCCTGGCTTTGCTCATATTTATCAAATGGCTGATTATCATCCCTTCTGCACTGTAGACCTCACACCTACACCACTGTTGCCTCCTTCGGAGGATTTTATTCTCACTACCTAATTTAATAGTAGCTCATCTCACTTATTATTTCCTTCCCAGCTCTACTCTACATTCTGTGTGTAGATGCTCTACCTACTTTACTTACTGTCATCCAAATTTTCCTCCTTTGTTCCATATAATAAATTAGCAACAATCTTAGTTCTTCAGCAATGCCTTAGACAGTGTTTATTGTTACTCAAGAAATGTTATATCTACCCAGATAAAGTAAACCTAACTTACAATACTCTTAGCAATGTTTACCATCAAAATGTCGCATGTCAGTTATGTGACCTGGAAAGGCAAAAGGCAATGTTCCAAGTTGTCGGAATATTGATTTTCAAAATGATGAATCCACAAGACAGAATTGTTCACATATAGGCATGCACATCAACTTACTACTCCCGAACTAGTTCATAAATATACTAACAAACACCCAAACCCATTATTAAATTCAATATCATGCATCAAACTTAACAGAGACATCCACCCAAATCTGGGCCCCAAAATTAATCAACAAGGATGAAACACACCACCCCTTTCACATATTCATATTACCATAAATCCATCCCATAAATCTGATCTTTTACTGCTAAACATGAATCTCAGGAGGCTAGAAAATAAAATACACATTTCTACACTTCTCTCTTTCCCTCCCTAATATAGCAGTTTTATCTGAAACCTGGCTAAAACCTGAGATGAGGAACAATGAAATTTTAATCCTAGGCTACAACATCTACAGACTAGACAGAATAAATAAATGTGGTGAAGGCATAACTATTGTTTATAAAAACACACTCAAACTTGGATGCATAGAACCAAACCCCCAGGACTCAATAATGTTGAACTACTATTTAGTCAACCTGAAATAAGTCACAATAAATACATAATTATTATAGCAATTTACTTCCCTCCTGGAAACAACCCCACCATAACTGAGGGCTTCCTTCATTGGTCATCCTTAACATTTCCTCATGAAACCATAATAATGGGAGACTTTAATACTCACTGGTTAACTTGCACCTTAGATAACCCTTCATATTTCATCAGCTTGTATGGATTTTCCCAATTAATACAATCTCCAACTAGAGTTGACAAAAACACCAATAGACAGTCAATCCTAAGCTGGATTTTAACCAACAAACCCTCATTTGCTTACCAGTCAGGTTGCCTCCCTGATAGAATTAATGACCAGCCAGACCAGACCCACCTACCTGCTCAGAAAACATCTACAGTCCTCCAAAAACACTACATACAAACAAATTTGCAACAGAAAAAAGATTTCACCTCAAATATTTATATCCACTCTCAGCCATAATGACTGCACCCCCTATAACATTACCCCCCCCACCGTAGATTTTGCCGTACTGTACTTTAATAATACATTCCTAGATGTATTAAACAGCCAAGCATATCCTACAACTATTAGGTAAAATCAAACTATGCTCTCTGGTTAACAAAAGATACCAAACAATTACTTAAGACCTGAGGTAAAGCTTAGGGCACAATATCAGTCCAACAAAAAACAAGTCACACTAGATTATTATCATCATCTAAGAAATTAAGCCAAGAAACAGACCAGAATGACAGAAAAAAAATCTTACTATATTGTAACTCAACAAAAACACTAAAACAATTACACAAAAGTGTGGACTGCTATAAAACAACTACTCCAACTTAGGCAATTCCTGACTCCAACATCTAGCAATACAAATACTGTGGACAGTATAGATACCCAATTTAATATTTATTTTACTAATTCCATATTATCACTAACCAAAAATAATAGCAATGCTCCTCTAACCATTCCAAATGGTCCCGAGGAAACCAGCAATATCTTCTCCTTCAAGCCCATACAAACAAACACCATACAAAATTGCTCAACAAACTTAAACCCACATCCCTTGCTGATAATAACTTACCTTCTGAATACCTGAAGTTGGTTGCTGACACTATCTCTTATCCAGTCTCTATTTTGATCAATTGTTACATTAAAGAACAACTTGTCCACAAAATCTGAACAATATTCTGTATCATACCACTACATAAAGGTGGGATCTCCACAGAGCTCTCTAACTACAGGCCAGTTGCAATTTTATCTACTGTATCCAAAATTTAAAAAAAATGTATGCACTTCCAGCTCATGAACTACCTACTATCTAATAACCTTCTAAGGAATTCCCAGCATAGCTTCTGACCCAATCATACTACCACTACTGCTTTCTTAAGATTCACAAGCAGAATTAACTTATTGAAAGTAAGGGTCAACTAGTTTCTTCCATCTTCCTAGACACTTGATACCATCTCCCATCAAAAACTCCTCAATGAACTCTTAACCCTAAAACTAAGCCGTTCTGCCCTTGCATAGTTCCATGACTACTTATCTAACTGACAATTACCTGTCAAATGGCAATGGGATTTCTCCTCTCTTTTACCTGTCACATTTGGCATTCTGCAAGGCTTAATCCTAGGTCTACTACTATTCAGTATCTTCACCCATAAACTCCATACTGCTACCCACTTAACCACAATCATACGGTACACAGATGGCTCCACACTCATCTGTGTTGCACATTCACTCTCTCATCTCCAATAAATAACCCAACAATCCTTTTCAGCTATATAATCATGGCTGTCCAACTCACAATTACTTCTTAATCCCACTAAAACTAAACAAATGCTCTTTTCTAATAACAAAACCACATACTTTCTACTCTCCCTTCTAATCTATTCATCCAATAATACATTTGATAAACATCTAACCCTAGTCATAAAAAGCTCACATATAATTAATTTATCTATATAGAATTAAACCTTACCTCACCAACTCCACTAGTCAATCTATTGCCAGAACACACCTACTCTCTACCCTACTTTTCACCTCTCCTATCTTCCCCAACCTGAAGAAAACAAACCTAGCAAAACTAGAAGCATGCTACAATAAGACTGCCAGATTTCCTACTAATTCCCCATATAGATCCCATCACTGCATTGCTCTATGTCAATTCAGCTGGTTAGAGTTACCCAATCTCCTTATCTTCACTCAGCTTACAACTGTCCATGGCATAATACACCAAGTGTTCAGCACGCCATACTATACTTCAACCTCAGTCTAATAAAAGACACCTGAGATCATCTGACAAATTTCTACTACAAGTCACAAAATCTTATAACATTTCTGGAGACTCCTTCTACTCCAATCAGATCTCCAGGATGTGGATCTCTATCTCCAACACATCATAAAAAGTGCAAATCCTCCACATTTCAAAAAGCTTCTCAAGACTCACCTAACCAATTCCTGGCTTTGCTCATATTTATCAAATGGCTGATTATCATCCCTTCTGCACTGTAGACCTCACACCTACACCACTGTTGCCTCCTTCGGAGGATTTTATTCTCACTACCTAATTTAATAGTAGCTCATCTCACTTATTATTTCCTTCCCAGCTCTACTCTACATTCTGTGTGTAGATGCTCTACCTACTTTACTTACTGTCATCCAAATTTTCCTCCTTTGTTCCATATAATAAATTAGCAACAATCTTAGTTCTTCAGCAATGCCTTAGACAGTGTTTATTGTTACTCAAGAAATGTTATATCTACCCAGATAAAGTAAACCTAACTTACAATACTCTTAGCAATGTTTACCATCAAAATGTCGCATGTCAGTTATGTGACCTGGAAAGGCAAAAGGCAATGTTCCAAGTTGTCGGAATATTGATTTTCAAAATGATGAATCCACAAGAGCAAATGCTAGTTATTTTGAAAGGAGTTCACACTATAAATGTGATTGGGAAATTTACCCTTTCCTTCACTGTGGTCCAGTCTCGGAGTTTGTATATATAAGTAGCAGGGGCTGTGGGAGGGAGCCATGTAACACATAACCGGAAGTGTAGATATTTTCGGTTAAGTTGACATTCCTGAGTTGACGACTTTCCTTAATTCCTACTTTCGGTTATGTGAATGAACTGTAATGTATTTTACAACATTTCATGTTGCATATATGCACACTCGCAATTGTCAGTTAAGAGATTTTGATAGTTAATCATGAAAAAGTTTGTTTCAGACAATATGAGTTGGAATTAGATTTTTTTTAAATGACTGAGAAAAGATAACACATAGGTTTGATATCTTATGATAAACTAAAATTACTGTAAGATGGACAAAACAATAACATTCCTTTTATTTTTTATTGTAATTCTAAAATCGACAAAAGCAAAGTCAGTCCTCCTGGTAGACCTACAGTGGCATGCTGTGGTACTTGTTTTCAAAATGCAGGCATATTAATTAGCAATTATTTCAGTAAATATGCTGTAGGGCTTCCTTCTTACCTTAGGGATTCCCAGGATATCTTAGGTAAATTAAGTAATATAAAATGGTGCAAGGGTATGTTTTGGTTAAATGTGGCTGTAGTTAATTTATATACTCAGATTAAACATCAAGATGGCTTAGAAGCTTATAATAAATATATACAACAAGGAAGTGAGATTCATGTTTAGCAGTAAAATATCAGTATTTCTGAATTACTGGAATTTTATCTTGCTAATATTTTTTTCAGTTTAATGGTGAATTTTCAGATATATTTCCGGGACAGCTATGGGAGCTTCTTTTGCTCTTACTTATTTATGAACATGGCCGAAGAAGAATGCATTTATTTGCATTGTTCGTATGAAAAACAGGTTATTAAATATTTTTATATAGATGGTTTACTAATTTTTATGTAATGGGAATGTTTCTAATGTTGAAAGACATATGGTAGATAACAGATTTGGTTTGAAGTTTGCTTCTAAAGTATAAAATTATTTGATATTTTTTTTTTTTTTTTACATTTAACATTATTGCACAAGTAGGGCAGAAAGATTAAAACATTATATAGAAAACCAGCTAATAATAATACATTACATCTATGACCATTAGTTGCCATCCTATCCTGTGCTAAACATTTTTCCCTGTAGGGGATTATTAAGAAAGAGAAGGTCTTGCAGTGAAGGAGTTGATTTTTTTAAGAGGGGTTTGATTTATTTTATGTAAGTTTAGTTTTTGTGGTTATGACAAAGATATACTTTTGGATATTTATAATAAAGGCAGTAATATGGATAACTTGGAAAATGTTCACTATGTATGTTGTGATAATTATGTTAATACCTATGATAATATTAGTAGGAATGAAGCAGTTTTTTTTGTTACTGGGTTTAATAATATTATTGATAAATTTATTATCAATAATCAAGTGACTTCAAGCAGGTCCCTGATTTATTTTATCAACATTGGTCTATTCTTCTTGTAGACAATGAGATAAATAATATTGTGGGTAGTTATCCCAGTTTTCAGTTTATGAATCATAAGAGTTTAAAGAGGCTCCTATGCTTTGATAGGCATACTATAGGGAGGCCAGCATATGGCCACACTGAACCATGTGGGTCTTGCAATTTTTGTATATATGTTGACACATCTGGTGTTTTTTATCATCCTGACCTGCATAAAGAATTTCGCTTTGAAGGGTGCAATAATTGTATGACTCCACATGTAGAGTATTTGGCCCAGTGTGGAACATGTGATGCATTTTATGTTGGGAAGACCAATAGACCCTTACGTGATAGGATGAGGGAACATCTTTATCACATGAAGAAAGGATCTCCACATAATGCACTTGCTAAGCATATAGCTGAATATGGGAATACCCACAAGTTTAAATTTCAGGTGATTGAGGCTATTACACTGAGCATCAGGGAAGGATATATCATTACACATACTGAATATAGGGAAACTCGTTGGATCGTCCTTTTACAGGCAGATCGAGGAAGAGGCCTGAATGAGAGGGCCTCCATTAAGCCTATTTTAAAGAAAAGGAGGCTGTGCAAATGATATCTAAATGATATCTATTGAACTTAGTTTTACTTCCCTGATTTGCCTCGACTTAAGTATTTTATGTGTATTTTATCTAGGAGTTTTTTTATTTTATTCTTATTTTTATTTCAATTTATAGATGTTGTGGATACATATATATTTTTTGGCATTTATATAATATACGTATCACATATTATGTATGTATTGTTGTTTTCACATGTTTATACATTTTCTATTCAGTTTTGTACACTGTGGCTTTTAATGGCTGATTGATTAATTATTTAATTGAGTAGGATTGTCTTATATAAATATCAGTCATGTGTATATTTGTTATTTGGTCTGATGAAGCTCCTATGCGAAAGCGCTTACCTGTGTGTGTGTGTTCCTGCAATAAATCGTGGATTTTTTATCATTTTGGATTGACTTTATTTTTGGACTTATCAGCCTGTGGCTGTGTTTGACTCTGTTGGTATTTTTCTTTGTTTACTTTTAAATAATATTCAAAATATAGCTTGGAGGGCTGCACAGGAATTAACTGGTAAGTATCTTCAAGATCATACAGATACAACCATATGTTGTTCAAGTATAATTATGTATTCTGAAAATTTTATACTTATATAGCATAGGTTTCTCTAGTACTGACCTGTCCATATGTCTTGTGTTATTTCACTCTTCCCTATATGATTGATTGTTGGTAACAACCATATTCAAATTGTTGGTCAACTATATAAAAAACAGTTTTCACTATATGATATTCATAATAATTAGGTACCTGTAAATACATCCACTACCTCAAACAAGTTATATAGCACATTTCAACTGTTTGATGTATGTATGTTGAAAATAATCTGAATCAGGTCCTATATCAAGAGACAACCATAAGTGCCCTCAAAACCAGTCAAAGAAATGAATAAATGTATATAAACATATATCCGTTTTAGTTTAGTCTCCCGGTGACAGGCCCAAATCTCAGACCTATCAAATATAAAGTCCACTTATTCAAAAATGCATCTTACTGGTTGGAGTATAGTAAAAGTCCTCTATTTACCTTTGCAAGTTATACACATAATGCCTGAACCTAGTATAACCTAAACATACTATAGGTATAGTTTAAACTAGACCTGATGTGGATATCAGGTTAAATACAGAAAGAAAAATAAATTATAATCCACAATATTTCCTTAATACAAAATGTCCTTCATCACACAATAGCAACAAAAATGCCCCCTCTTTTCAAAGTTCATGTTCCCAAATTGTTACTTAGATAGAGTTTTAAGTTTCTTCTTTATTAGTCAGCCCAGGTGTAAATCTTGCCTTATTCGTGTATTAGTCCAAAAAAACACAGTGCCTGATGTTTCGTAAGTTCAAATTGCTGTACTGTCCAAAACAGATGATACTTCTCTGCTCAGCCCCGTATTCAAGACAAGAGTGATCTGTTAGATACCATATGCAGGGGGTAAACCTGTACATGGCCCAATGTATACTATTCCTTAAAAAAAAACAAGTCATCAGAAAAAATGGCCACCCAGCGTCCCTTACAAGACCATGTCAATGTAGTAGTTGCACCACTATTCACAGCCCAACAGTTCCAAATTCGAACACCACATAAAAATAAGACAAAATATGTAGAAAAAAATGATTAATGATTTAGATCCTACATTTACCAATATATGATACTGTTCCTGGTGATCGCAAAAACGCCAACTCGTCTTTCATAAGACCATGCCGATGTTGCACCAATAGACACAGCCCGATTATTCCAAGTTCGGACACCAAATGAGAGTAGAAAGAAATATAGAAAAGAATAGCTGGTAGCTTAGATCCTTGAATTACCACTGTTTGATACTGTTCCTTTTCATCGCAAAAACGCCAATGCCAAAAGTCAACACTTGTTTTTATATATCCAACTAGAGTGATGTAGTCAGGAGTAGACTCAGGAAACTGATGCCTCTGTTGTGATAGATGGAAAAATGGTTTGCCAAAGGTTGGTTTCCAAAAATAGGTATGGAGGAAATCCTCCTACACGGACAGAAGTCTAAATGCTGCAGCCCAACAGCGAAGCCCACACACAGCAATAAAAAATAAAGCGCCTCGCAAGTACATTGTGCTCGGCCACACCATAAAATAGTAAAACACCAGTGGCCAGCATTTGCAGCATATAAACACCTCCAAACAAAAAAATAATAAAACAGATATTTATTGAAACATAAATGCAACAAAGTGCACTGATATCAATTCAAACTGGTTTCGGCTATCCAGCCTTCATCAGTGAAAAAGTATGTGTGATTCAAAATGATTCATGAATATTTATAGAAACCACCAACCAATGGAAACATGGTTTAGTCCATCCCAAACTCAAAATGACAGTCATATTCCAATCACTATTAGTCCTTAAAATAATAGAGGCATTATAAATACAGTCATACTATATAGATATCTAATACAGATTATGTCAAAAATATAACATATAATAATATTTTTAGTTATACATGAACTGGATGTCATACAAACTCCTGATAAAAAAATCTTTATATTAACATATAAAGTGTTGTAATATATTGTCAGTAAAATATAGGATCAGATCAATATGGGGTTGGTTAATATAAGATATATTGTCATAGTATCACTGAGGTATGAATAAATGATATAATTATGTCACCAAAATATATAATGAATTATTAAAACATTCACTATTGATACATAATCATGCAAAATAGATAGTCTCAATACAAAAAAGAAGTAAATCAGCCAGTAAGGTTCAACAATGGTACATGATGTTAAGACCCACATAATGATATTACAACAAGGATTTTAAATATCAAAAGATGATATAATATAACAATACATAAGTGTATAGCAAAATGTAATAGCCTTATGACTAGATTCTGTTGCCATCAACCAATAGGCTTTCACAATAGCAGCATACATATATAAGGCCCTCATTATTATTTGGCACAAATATACAGATAGTTACAATATTCCAACAAGAATAGATAGGTCATGAACAATGTTACCTGTATAATAAACCACATAGATGAACATAGTTCTGTTGATATGAAATTATATCATATATATAAGAATATGTATATTTTTTATGTATAATGGTTGCAACATGTGTTATATCATTTCCCTTTCATATGTTATAGGTGGTCATTAAGACCCGGGGGAAATAAAGCCCCAAGATGAATACATACATCAAACAGTTGAAATTTACTATATAACTTGTTTGAGGTAGTGGATGTATTTACAGGTACCTAATTATTATGAATATCATATAGCGAAAACTGTTTTTTATATAGTCAACCAACAATTTAGAATATGGTTGTTACCAACAATCTATCATATAGGGAAGAGTGAAATACCACAAGACATATGGACAGGTCAATACTAGAGAAACCTATGATATATAAGTATAAACTTTTCAGAATACATAATTATACTTGAACAACATATGGTTGTATCTGTATGATCTTGGAGATACTTACCAGTTAATTTCTGTGCAGCCCTCCAAGCTAAATTTTTAATATACCATACTTATATGGACTGAGTATCTGTATTAAACTTATAAACATTTCTATCTCCTAATATTTGATTATTTTATTAATATTCTAATCCAAAAGACTTAGGTATTGAAAGCTACTATATATAGTTTTTTTTGATCTGGCCAATAATGTCATATGATTAATGTCAGTTATATAAACACTAATTTTTTGACATTCTATGGACAATAATAATTAACGTGAAAGCTATATACTGACAGTTTGGGCTTGATCTCTTTTTGGATCTGAACACAGTGTTGTTCCCTGTCTGGCATATCCACTCCTTGGTATCAGTGATCTACCTATTTTTATATGCATTTGCATATATTAACAATTGACTATAAAGTGGCCGATTTAGTTGGCAGCTTGTTCGCTGTGTCTGGCACATATATTGATTTAACTTTTCATTTTATTTTTTTGGACACCAACAAATAGAAATAGATTTGGAAAAAATTCTGCAAGGATTATGTGCCAATCTAGTCATAAGGCTATTACATTTTGTTATACACTTATGTATTATTATATTATATCATCTTTTGATATTTAAAATCCTTGTTGTAATATCATTATGTGGGTCTTAACATCATGTACCATTGTTGAACCTTACTGGCTGATTTACTTATTTTTTGTATTGAGACTATCTATTTTGCATGATTATGTATCAATAGTGAATGTTTTAATAATTCATTATATATTTTGGTGACATAATTATATAACTTATTCATACCTCAGTGATACTGTGACAATATATCTTATATTAACCAACCCCATATTGATCTGATCCTATATTTTACTGACAATATATTACAACACTTTATATGTTAATATAAAGATTTTTTATCAGGAGTTTGTATAACATCCAGTTCATGTATAACTAAAGATATTATTATATGTTATATTTTTGACATAATCTGTATTAGATATCTATATAGTATGACTGTATTTATAATGCCTCTATTATTTTAAGGACTAATAGTGATTGGAATATGACTGTCATTTTGAGTTTGGGATGGACTAAACCATGTTTTCATTGGTTGGTGGTTTCTATAAATATTCATGAATCATTTTGAATCACACATACTTTTTCACTGATGAAGGCTGGATAGCCGAAACCGGTTTGAATTGATATCAGTGCACTTTGTTGCATTTATGTTTCAATAAATATCTATTTTATTAGTTTTTGTTTGGAGGTGTTTATATGCTGCAAATGCTGGCCACTGGTGTTTTACTGTGTTATGGTACGGCCGAGCACACCATACTTGCGAGAGGCTTTAGTTTTTAGTACTTCTCTGAAGCCAGATGCCAAATCTGTTAATATACTTCATTACAAGTTATGTTTTTTTCCCCCTATAGAATAGGGAGAAATATACTTCATTACAAGTTATGTTTTTTTTCCCTATAGAGTAGAGAGAAATATACTTCATTACAAGTTATGTTTTTTTTCCCTATAGAATAGGGAGAAATATACTTCATTACAAGTTATGTTTTTTTTCCCTATAGAATAGGGAGAAACGCAAAGTATCATTTAATTAAAAATAAATATAAAAAAGGTGGCAAAGTATTCTGTTAGCAGCTTAAATAGTAAAGAAGGCACCTTCCATTGTGGAAGGTACTTTGCATGTTCTTATGTTGTACCACAATTTTATTTGATAATTAGTAAAAAAAGTCGCAGATTATAAAATATTTTATGTTATACTGATAACACTATTTATACATTACACTGAAAGTGTGATCTGGTATACATAGGACAGACTAGTTGTAAGTTTAATGTTAGGTTACAAGATCATGAAGTTGATATCAGGAATAATAAATAATTAATCCAATGGCTAGGTATATGAGGGAATAGTTTAATGGTGATATAAAAATCTTACAAGGTACTATTTGGCACAACATCAAGGAAACAGTAACACAGAGTTCATTAAATGGTGACTGTTAACAAAGGAAACTACTGGGAAAAACCTTGAAATAAAGCGTGGCCAGGCAAACTGAATCCAGGAAACTGTTTATTGTTAGCGCTTTCGTCCACCAAAAAAAAAATGAACTTCTTCAGATAATTTCACACATCTCCTCCCCCTCTTTTTATAGGCAATATTATATCACATGACACATCATAAACCCCTTCTTTTTACATAAAAAATATATGCACCTTTAAAATGCAATAATTTCACTGCTTGTTAAAAAAATCACAGCAATATGTACTAAAATGTAGTTAAAATGGACGAAAGCGTTGACAATAAACAGTTTCCTGAATTCAGTTTGCCTGGCCAAGTTTTCTTTCAAAGTTTTTCTCAGTGTGTTTTGAATAAAAGCAAACTATTTATTTTGAAATGTGGGACATTAGCCCCACATGAGCCTAATAATGAATGTAGTTGGATATAATAAAGCAATTTTCTTTTGAATTGATACTTGTATGTAATGAAGGCTTGATTCTTATGAGTTTTACTCTTGAAGGTGGTAGCTGAGGTGATACGTGATGACATTTTAGTAAATTTTGATTTGGATTTTGAACATTGTCATTATTATTATTATTATTATTATTACTGTTATTATGAGGTATTGACATATGAACCTTATTAGAGTAACCTATTTATATGGAGTCTAACATGAATGAACACTGCAAAAACAAAGGTCAGCAGTCATGCAACCATACTTTATGCATTAATACATTTCTGTTGGGTCAGCTCATATGGGGAAGAATGAAGTTGAAGCAAGTAACACAGAAAGCTGAAGAAAGTTTTTTTTTTCTGGTAGCTGCTTTATCCAGTTAGACTTCTGGTGATAAAATATGCATACTGCCAGGCTGGCAGGTACTAGCAGAAGTCACACCCATTGCATGGGTGGGGTTGTATATCTGTGAGAGTGACACATATGGTTCTCATTTAGGAATAAATGGGCCTACACTTTCTCATCTGGACTATGGAAACAATTGGTGTGGGAATTTTGATGGGGGTCTAGGAATGCATGGGCTGGCTTTCATCTGATTCTGAACCAGTGAGACAGCTAACCATGGACTAAGGGCCTGCGGATAGTGAGGATTTTGAATACCATATCATTTGCTGCTATCTCTTTACATAAATATGGTTTATTTTTTGCTGACTTTGTAGTTTGTCTCTAGCTGCTTCCTTGAACTGACATAAATCTGGTTATTTCTCAAAAAAATATATATATATATATATTTTACCCACTTTGTTAGACAGATCTTATTTATAAAGTCACAAAACAAGCACATATCATATTGAAGATGACAGCATGTTTCTTGTCTGGAAACCATTTTTTAACATACATGTGTACATGACACCAGAAGGACCATACCACATATTACTGTCTGCACTCACTGGCAATCAGTACACACACACTCATGACTTTGAGATTGCTGAAGTTGTTGTGTCTCATTGCTATTACCACAGGACAGATCCTTCGACTGATTCAGTTTTTTTCAGAGCAGTGTCAGCCCTTTGGATCACTAGTTTGCATTATGGTAAGGGTTGTGCATGTCAAGTGTGGTGCTGTTGTCTATCAGACCTCTCAGCTGTTTCCGGAGTTAGGGACCAAAGCAAACAACAGTTAGGGAAAACTCTAGAAACTAGGGGCAGTTTTTAAATGCTGTTAGTATTACTGCAGAACTTCTCAAAATGATTTCTTGTTTTAGAGGGAGTAGGACAAACATATGAGATGTGGTTGTGGATAATTGAGATTTATGTCACCTATGTTTCACAGTGATATAAAATTCCAGGGCCCCACTCTTGAAACAAGTGCATCCTTGTGTCCTTATGTCTCCCCTAGAGATTCCTACACAGAATGTCCACCCCACATATGCAAGCCCATCTCTCTCCTCCTAAGAGAGGTAAGCAGCCATTTCCTCACTAATCCTCTTTTCTCTTCCTGACAGTTCTCCAGTGTCTGGGTGGGTAATGAAACCTAGATTGATTTGACAATAATCAGAGCATTATCTCTTTGCTATACAGCATGGGGAAAAGGCAAAAAATCAAATGTTCTGCCATAATGCTCCTCGAAGGCCCAAGCTGTTGAACACCCTGACTTTCCTCTAATACCCAGGACAGTAATTAAATCCAGGACATCAGAGGATCAGTTAGACAAACTGTCCTAGTCCAACAGCCAGCCTAAAACTAAAAGAATACAGCAAGATGATCTGTCAAATTATGTAAGAGGATGTATAGGGAAAATAGAATATGAAAGTCAAGTTTCATAAAATAAAATGTTTATGATGTTTATAATGTTCAACACTTGGCAAAATGCACATAACTTTTCAATAATGGTCAGCTAACACAAAGGCATGATATGAATAATATATATTTTATATTGTATCCTTAATGATTTCAAAATAGTTTTGGAAAATATTTAAATCACAAAGGCAGTTTAATGGGCTACACTTGAAATGTCCCTCAGAAGTCAAACTGTAGTATACTGTAATGGCAGCATAGTTAGAAACTATTGTAAATGCAGAATTCTAAAATAAATGGACAATTATATGAAACAAGCATTGCACCAAATTGTCAGTTCCCTTAGCTATGCATAAATAAAATGCGCTTATGGAAAAGAACACTTTTAAACATTATGCAAAATAGTAAATTTATGTTCTCCTGTTTAGATCAGTCCCCTGTGGTTGGCTTCAGTTTATTTACTTTATATAAGAATAGAAAATGAACTTTCTTCAAAGTGAACTCCTTTAACCTACGGTATAATTTGTTATTTGCTGCTCTGACCCATGACTGTGTCTGACAAATGTGTGTACTAAAGGTGAATCATTAATGCAGGTAAGGTCATAATAAGGCTTAGCAAGAGTTACCTTAAAATGCATCATATATACTATACCTCAGTGTCCTGATTCTGCTAAATTACACAAGCTAGAAACAAAACTAGAACCATATGCTCAATAGATGACCTTGAAAATTTGCAGAAACATTCACTGCTCCAAACTGATTAGCAGCAGGGATGGATAGAAATAGAATCCTCAGCAGGAAATTAAAGCTTGAATTTCTACAGTGCTATTTTGTGCTAATTACAAAAATCCATTAACTCAGTTTAGAGAGCTACTGCTTTACAAGAGTGACTGCAAAAATATAAGTCTTGTACAGGGTAGTTTATACTCTGCATAACTATTTCATTAAGCTACAGTTTTTTTTGCAGTATTTTTGAATACATTCTTCAGTACAGAATATTAGACTGGTCATTATTAATACCTGACCCAGTTCAATTTTGTTTCATTAGTAAGTGTATACTATACAAACAGACCATGCAGAAAATTTCATGAACGAACAATTATGTTTTATATATAGTTATTTAAATATATTTTTATATTTACCTTGTTGGGTGGAGAAGCACACTAATCATTAATGACTTTTTAAAATACTTCTACCTGAGAAACTAGCTACAGGTAAGTAAGCTACAAAATCATAGAAACAATAATTCTAACAAAAGATTAAGACTACTTGATCCAACTAATAAGCCCATTTCTTTAATTAATAGCTTATTTGAACATCCCATCTGAGTAGTAGTTTATTACATTAATAACATTCATCAAAGAATTACCTAATATTTCCCTTTACTATTTTAAACTTATTCATTGTGCTTGATGCTATTACTTCTTAAGTAAAGTTATTTTATAATTGACTATACTTTCTGTTGGATAATAGTTTCTTTCTTCTTCCCTCTGGCCTTCCAGATGCATTATCAAATTGCGTCCTCTTGTTATCTTTCCTCTCTATTTTTTTGAAAAATAATAGTCCCTTGAACCTCATTGATACCCTTGAGATAAATAAGTTATTGTTATTTTTTAATCCAGTTGTTCCGTTGCATTATCAAGACAATGTATGCTGCATTCTATTAATCTCTCTTTATATGACAGTGCAGTGGTGCAGCAATAGCATTGTCGCCTCATTCTAAGAGGTTCTCTGGTTTGATTCTCAGCTGGGGTGCCTTCAATGTGGAGTCTGCATGTCCTCCCTGCATTTGTGTGGGTTTTCTCCAGGTGCTCTAGTTTCGTCCCACCTTATAAACACATGTGTCTGGAGTGTTTCTCCCTGGGCCTCTGCTGAAAATTGGCTTTGTTCCAAGTCAGACTTTCCCAGTAAACAAATGTTAAATAAAAAAAAATAATATGGCTTCTGCTGTTGACTTTGCACTTACATCTGTCTCTTCAATCTATGAAATAACTGTATAAAATACATCAGAGGAAGTCTTGATGCCTTTGGCTACAGAATAATTTTAAGTTCTTGTTTTAACTAATGATGTCTAAACTTATGCTTATCAGAAATCCAAAAGTCATTCCTTTACATTAACAATGTCCGTGTAGATTTAGGTTAACTTTTCAGTGACTCATTGGTCCAGGTCATCATTTATTGCTGTGCACTAATTTGGTAGTTTTTTTTCTTTCATTCTTTCTTTTTGTTTTTTTGTTTGTTTCTCAGTTCCATTATTTTACTGTTGTCTGAATTATGTTTAAGATCATCTATTATGGATCATTTCTCCTATCTCGTTGCATGACAATGGTTACAGTGATCAAGCTTGTGATAGGCTAGTAAGTTATGAGCTTTTTTGCAAATGTGAAGCTAGAATTGATTTATTTATGTGTTTATGTATGTATGTGTGTGTGTTTATATATGTATACATATGTATATATGAACGTTTCTTTGTTATCTGAACTAGAGTGCTGACTTAGACATATCACTCTTTTAGGTTACGTTTGGGAAAAGACAAATAAAATTAAAATGATACGCTAAGTCAAAAACTCTCTGCGTGTGTCCATGCAGCCTCCTTGATAAAGAACTACAAACACAAAAAGACTGAAAACAGCTTAAATAGCATTCTTATAACCAACTTGTCTCTCCAGAAACAATTATTTGAAACCAAAAGATCGTCAGACCACAAACAAAAAGTCAGATTTATTAAATTCTAGTTACGAGCAGATAAAAATAAAAATAAAAATCTAATGGTTATAAAAAGGGAAAAAAGCAGCACAACACGGATCTAATTTATTAAAACTGTTAAGCGCTTTTGTCTTACATGTAAATCAAGACTTCTTCAGAACAAACAATGATCAAAGTTCCACCCAAATATATACAAATACACAATTGCTCATATGACCTCCTTAATTAAAAAACAATTGCATGTTTAAAACAACAAAAACATTTATAAAAAAACATTTATACAAATCAGTATCCTAGCATGAATGCTAAAAATATTCTTCCCTGGTAACCAAATGCGGTGGTAGTGAAATTGACACAAACTAAAAATCATCAAAATAAATAAAAACATTTAGGAACTAACTCATAAAAAATAACCAGCTTTCAGGTTTAGGACACTACTGATGGAAATTGTTTCATTAGCCCCTGTGAACTTATAGGCAGTACATCTCAACTGCCATTTCAGTTCCTTAAATTTAAGATACAGCTCCTCTAGACACCCCTTGGTCCCTAAATCCATTTGGATGATAACTATGAATTTAAGTTGATGGCTAGGTTGATTCATAGTATGTTTGGTCAGGGCATTTGTGTCTCCTCCCCTCTGGATGTCATACATATGTAGATAAATTCTATTTTTGAACTTTTTTACCATTTTCTGATATAGAAGCAGTTATAACCCTGGCATTTAGCAAGGTAGACCACTTCTTTACTGGTGCAATAAAATTTGTGGGTTAAAGTAATATAACCATAATTTGGAACCATGATACTAGTACCTTCCAGAACGTACTTACATTGGGCACACCGTCCAAATTTAATCATTCCCACATTTTGTATTATACTTAGGGACCCTTCCAAAATCATTTTCAAGCAGCAGTCTTTTTTATAAACCACTATGGGCTGTAACCCCACATTGCCAGTGACATTTGGGTCAACCTCAAAAATATTCCAATATTTTGGAATGATTTCTGTGATTCCTTCTAAATGTATATTGTAGAGCAATATAAGGGCTTTATGAAAGTCAGGTGCTGGGTCTTTTGAAATAGAATGCCCTACAGAGGTGTATGGATTGCCACCCACACTAGTACCCAGTAAAGGATAAAAATGACCATGTTGCCTTTTTGCTGTTACCTCATCAAAGATGGGATCCAAGAAGGTACAGGGGTACCCTGTTTCAATGAACATGTTCTGAAGGGCCATGCATTCATCACCAAATCTACTTTCTTAACTAATCATGCAGGCTAACCTAACACATTGCCCTTTGATTACTGACTTCTTTTGGTGTGTTGGATGACAAGTCTGGTAATGGAGGAAGGAGTTTAAATAAGTGGGTTTCCTGTATAAACCAGACACACATTTCCACTTTCTTCTATCTTTGTACAAAGAGACATCTAGATAATGGACACAGTCCTTACTCACTTCCATGGTGAACTTAAGGAAGGTGGTACTAGAGGTCAAATCATACCTCTCAACCAATCAGGGATACATTTCAACAGAATCAGGGGACAAAGCCAGAAAAAATCAGGGACAATCAGGGACACTTTTAAAATATTTGTGCTATTAACTTGAGACATTCAAAGAATCACAGCATATGAATCATGTACATTTTGTGAGGTAAAAGAAATCTACAACTCTTAATTATTGCCATTATTCATTAAGTTTAATTCACCAACTTTCCTCCAAAAGTCACCAGTTTTAGGAGGGATTAAGAGGGACAGAGCTAAAATTTGAGTCAGACTCAGGGGCGTCCCTGAAAATCAGGGACAGTTGAGAGGTCTGGGTCAAATACTGCAAAAAACTGATATAACCTTCCCCTTGTTCCATTCTAGAAAATACTAATGTCATCCAGAAAATGCTCATAAAAACATAAATCGTTAGAAAACTCGCAAGGAAACACCAATTTGCTCTCCAACTCAATTAAAACTATATTGGCAAAAACTAGGGCATAGGCACCCCCCATTGCCACCCTTTTACTTGCCTGAACAACTGGTTTTCAAAAGTAATAAAATTGGTTTCTAAAACAGTTTCCGCCAGTGTTCTAAACATCAGTATTCTGTTGTGATCAAAACCAAAATCAGCACATAAAAAAAAATCATAAAATAATTCCAAGCCATTCTGGTGAGGGATCGCTGAAAAAAAGGTCCTGGATATCTATAGTAACAATTAACAGATATGTTAGAGTAAAACTCATTGGAAACTTTTGATAAGAAGTCCCGTGAGTTCTTAAATAGATACCCAAACTTGCCCAGGGTCTTTTTGATGTGATAATTAATAAATTCAGCTAGGGGAATTTTTTGATGCTTTTGCATCCACTATTGGTCTCATTAGTGAGTTTAAGACACTTTCATGTATTTTAGGGATGCAAAAAATGGTTGGGGTGCCAGGTGTTCCAATAGTCAAAAACTGCAGTTCGCCTCGACTAATCTGGTCATTGTAAAAAAGATCTATAATGAAATCAACTGTTCTATAGGCAATTTTCATCTCATTGACAGAAACGTCCTCATAGGAATCAGAATATAGAAGTGCCAACATCTTAATAACAAAATTGGTCGTATCCATAATGACAAGCCCCCCGCCCTTGTCGGGTTTCATGACCCTGATGTTCTTGTTATTCATAATCTGATTCAGCAACAGCAGTTCTTCATGGCACAAGTAAGATTGATAATGTCTCTTAAAAGAAAGATATTGCCTGATGTCATTTTCACAGATTTTTTCAAATAACTGCAGTATTGGCTGGAGATGTGGGTTTAATGTACTCATTTACCTGCAATGGTTGTAAATGTCAGTGTTACTAATTGAGCTCTGAAAATAAAAGCCAACATTGAGTTTCCTCATGTAAAGTTTCAAGTTCAACAAAGTCACATCAATCTTGGCCACCTGTATGGGGACAAATTTTAACCTCTTTTCAAATAAATTAGCCCAATAAGGTCCAACATTGCAGTGACTTAAGTTGAAACTTTAAAATCTCCAGACTGATTGTATGCAATATTACATAAGTCATTCTGCAAATCTCCTACCATGTCTTCCCTCTCGATCCACCTCCCCCCTCGTGTTTTGTGTTGCTTTCCCATTAATGTAACTGTTGTCCCTACTTCCAGTTGAAACTGGAGGCTGTTGTTGTTGGTGCATTCCACACACCTTTGTAGGACAGTCTGTTTCAATAGACCCAACACCTAACTTTCATATAGCTCTTTTATTACCCTACAATATACATTTTGAAGGAATCAGAGAAATCATTCAAAAAAATTGGAATATTTTTGAGGTTGGCCCAAATGTCATTGACAAGGTGGAGTTACAGCCCATTGTGGTTTATAAAAAAGATTGCTGCTTTAAAATTATGTTAGAAAGGTTCCTAAGTGCAAAACAGAATGTGGGAATGATTAAATGTTGACAATGTGGCCAATGTAGGTACATTCTGGAAGGTACTGGTATCATGGTTCCAAATTATGGTTATATTACTTTAACCTACAAATGTCATTGTATCAGTAAAGGAGTGGTCTTCCTTGCTAAATGCCAGGGTTGTGACTGCTTCTATATCAGAAAAAATATGGTAAAAAGTTCAAAAATAGAATTTACCAACATATGCATGACATCCAGAGGGGGGCTGGCACATATGCCCTGGAAAAATATATTATGAATCATTCTAGCCATCAATTTAAATTCAAAGATATCAATCAAGTGGATTTAGGGACTGGGAGGTCCTGAGGTGCTGTATCTTGAATTTAAGGAACTGAAATGGCAGTTGAGATGTAACGTCTATAAGTTCCCAAGGATTAATGAAACAGTTTCTGTCAGCCGTGTCCTAAAACTGAAAGCTAATTATTTTTTATGAGCTAGTTCCTAAATGGTTTTATTTATTTTGATGGTTCTTAGTTTGTCAATTTCACTAGGACTGCATTTGGTTACTAGGATGGAATATTTTTAGTGGTCAGGCTAGGATACTGATTTGTATATATTTTTTTATAAACGGTTTTGTTGTTTTAAACCTGTAATTGTTTTTAATTAAGGAGATTGTGTCAGCAATTGTGCATTTATATAAATTTGGGTGGAACTTTGATCATTGTTTGTTCTGAAGAAGTCTTGATTTATGTGTAAGATGAAAGCACTTAACAATTTTAGTAAATCAGGTACGTGTCGAGCTGCTTTTGTCTCTTTGTTGTGTTTATTAGTTTGAGTTTGTGCATCATGTTAATGGTTATAAAAACATATGCTTGAGCATTTATGTCCCTTCATACATTTGGGACATCTTCAGAATCAATTTTATGAAGGGATAAAAGCACTCAACCTTATGTTTTTATAACTGTGAGATTTTTATTTGTATCTGCTCATAACTAGAGTTTAATAAATTTGACTTTTTATTTGTGGTCTGCCAGTCTTTTGGTTTCAAATAATTGTTTCTGGCAGACACGTTGGGTTTGAGAAAACTAAAAACAAAGTAACCTGCACAATAATATAATGATGAGGAAGACAAATAATGCTTGCAAAAACATTCCAGAACTCCTGTATTTATAGTATACATAGGAAAATCAATATGCACAGGGCCTGAATAACATTCCCTGAGATCAGAAAGGACCATTCTCATGCAGCATGTCAGCATGCCATGCATATTCATGAAGGCATACTGCTGTGCTGTAAAACTGACATGGTTCTGTGTACGGGTGCAGCGGGTATGCCAGAGAGCAGTGCTCTCACAATACACATGCCCCCTGCACACCAGAATTGCTGTGCAGCAATTTAAATCGAATGAGAATGCTCGTAACACCCCCAATCCATCAATGTAAGAAATCTGCACAAAGCCATAAGGGACAATTGTCCCTACAAAGCCAGAAAGTTGATAGAATAACAGGTTTAGCATAAGCATGAATTTTTGGCAGGGTATGAAGCACATAGCACACACTTCCCAACCCATCAGAGTAAGGAATCTGGACAAAGCCATAAGGGACAATCATCCCTACAAAGCCAGAAAGTTGATAGAATAACAGGTTTAGCATAAGCATGAATTTTCGGCAAGGTATGAAGCACATAGAGCAAACCTCCCAACCTGTCAGAGTAAGGAATCTGGACAAAGCTATAAGGGACAATCATCCCAACAAAGTCAGAAAGTTGATAGAGTATCAGGTTCAGCATTAGCATGGATATTGTGAGGGTACAAAGTAAAAAATGCAACAAATATTTTTTTTCCACATATGCAATAAAGTTTAAGCGTAGCTGCATGGGTGTGCCCGTTGCCTAGCTACACTTAGCCCAGCTGTAACAGCAGGATAAGTTAAAAAGCAGTAGATATCCAGCATAAACATGAATGCAATACTGTAGTGGTTAAAGAGTATGCCTTGCATATAGTCATTCATAGTTCAACCCTCACCAAAACCACTTCCATTTTGTATGTGTAAACATTGCAATTTTAATTTATTTGTATATTTATGTAGGAAGTAACTTATTTTTCTCAACCAGAGTAGTGTATTAGGCCCAGATGTGAGATGTCAGTGTAATAAAGTAGTGAAGCCCCCCATATAAAAACAAGTGCCCCATACATTATAGTCACACAAGAATAAATGTAATTACAGCACATTGGGTATGTCAGGGAAGGTAAATAAATCTATATTATGTAATGAATGATGAATCAATCCCATACAGGTGGTAGCCCAATAAAATAAAACATAAGGAATGCTAAGCATTGCACAGCTAGCTATGCTGACCATGTGTAAGCATTGTGTACATATGTATACTAAGCAATGAGTAGCCCAGCTAAGTGGATTTGCCCATAGGTAAGCACTGCTGAACCTGCCCCTTTAAGCACTGCCAACCTTAGCTAAGCAGGTTTGCCCGTAGCTTAGCTCAGCATTTTCAAAACCGTCCAATCTCAGCAAAAAGGGTGGGAAATCGGCCGTATTTAAACCCTGCATGCAGGAATATGGTTATGAGCTGTATTCCTGCAGGCAGGAATACAGCTCATAACTGGTTGTACCTCTCCCCTGTAGGCAGTATGGTAGGTGTTGGAGAGGGCATGTGCTTTCGGGTGCAGTGCTGGGGCATACAGGAGTCCAAGGTCATGCTAGGACTCCTGGTAAAAAAACATGATGTGAAACTGCAGCAGGACCAGTACCAGGGCTCTCAATATAAAGGGGAAGCCTGGGAAAGTCTTGCCTGTGATCTCACCAGTGCCACTGGTATCCCTCAGACTGGTGACCAAGTCTGGCAGCACTATGCTGACTTGAAACGGAGGAAGAGGGAGCTCTTGGAACAGTCGGTCCAAGAAGCAAGAAAGGGGGGAGATGCCCCAGCAGTATGTAAGTATTCATAGCAATAACTGTTTACCAAAGTCCAGCCTGTGTATGTGATGGATAGGTATGCATAAATGTTTCTCTATTTTCATTACAGCTCCAGCTGAGCAGGCTGTGAACCAGGAAGCCCATGCCAGTAGGTTGCAAGTACTGCATTGCGAGGCTGGTGAGTAACAATCCTGCTTGTAGTAGTCATACCAAATAAATATAAAGGAGTAAAATGTCAACTGGCCATATAAAAAATGTGTATGGTTTCAACTGAATAAACAAGACAATATGACAGTACTAGTCCCATATAGGTCATATTTAAATAAAAGTGTAACTGCCAGGCAATAAAGTTCTAAATCATGGACTGGTTGTGTTGCATGGCATAAAATATTGCATTCACCAAGATCTGATAGACAGCAGATTCTCAATAGCTCACTCTGATGATATACAAATTGTTGTATTGTTAGCAGACACAGCCATGGTTTGAATCCCGGGAGTGGTAGTATCCTCCCCCCATTGCCCCCATAGGTCTTCCAGGTAAGAGAACTGTAACTGCCTGGCAGTAAAGGTCTATATCCTCGAATGGTTGTGTTTACTCTGGTATTGTATGGCCTGACATGTTGCATTCACCAAGATTTGATATCTGAATAGTAATGTTGTGATAACCACTTTTTCCCACACTGTGCTACATAAAAAATATGTCTTGGAATTTCTGTATAAGAATTACAAGGTCAGATTGTACAACCAAGAGAGACTTAGACAGAAAACACTGAAGGAAAAGACAGCAGTTTCTTAATAGCTCACTCTGATGAAATACAAACTGTATTTTTAGCAGACACAGCCATGGTTAGAATCCTGGGAGTGGAAGTAAGCTGTATGCATAATTTTAACTAGAATTTTCAGAATATGTGTAGAAACAGGTAGTGTTAACAAACATTCCCCTCACAGGTCTTCCAGGTAAGAAAAGTAGAAAGTAGCTATCCACTGGCCAAACCGAGGCCCTAGGGTATTGTAATAATACCTGTAGACTAATGATTAGAGCAATGATCATTAAAGTTGTGAGTACAATGAGGATATACAAGTTGTTAAATGACATCTCTCTCTCTTCCCCCCCACCATATTTGCAACAATAATCTAAACACACAAATCAATGGGTATGTTTTACAACAAACCTACTGTTGGGACATATGTCCTATTGTTCAACAAATATTTAAATGTGTTTCTATTAATGTTCCATGTTGAAATACTACCAATGGTGGCCTGTTGCTATCAATGTAACCTGCATGCCGTTGTAATGGCCACTGTCATTCCATATATATATATATATATGTGATCTGTTTGATATGCAACAGTTCAAAATCTGTTGTTTTGGATTAATGGGAATATCTATGCATGCTGTTATAACTAATCCTGGATTGTGCTGACTATTACTAACCCACATATGTTCTAAAACTGCAACACCATAGCATGTTTGGGAAGGCCAATCCCAGTGGACTCACCTCTCCCACCTCATCTGGCTGTGACACCAGGCCCCAGCCCATCTGGGACCCATACTGGGACCTCCTTGTCCACTGGTCCTGCACCACCTTCAGGTGGAACGCCTCAGGGGATGGGGCTCCCCCCCCGGAAGTGACCTCAAACAGAATATAGTCGAAGACAGGTCCAAGGATTGGTGCATAGTGAGTTCTGAAAGGAGTTTGGAGATCTGCTACACCAGCTTGAGGGCCACGTGGTGCAATTAGAAGGTCAGCCTGCCCCTACTGCACAGCAGCACAGTCACATTCAGGGCCATGAAGGTGCAGTGGTGACTGCCCATGGGTGGGGACCTCAAGTCCCACTGTTTCTATTTTGGGGCTCATGGGCTTCTGATTTCCAAACACCCCTCCCCGTCCAAGGTGTTTACCCCCACATGTGTCAAATACCACCCTTGTGTACTGTCTTGTCTGTCTTCCTACCCAATTGTAATTATTGTTAATGCTGTGTGGTGATTGGTCTTTATGTATGGTTCATCTATATATATGGATGTATTCTGATACTCTGACTTTTTATTTTTGTATTTCACTGAAGAAGGCTCTGAGGAGCCGAAACCGGTTTGATGGTTTTTACCATAATGGAGTTTTAGGGGGATTATTCTTCCCTATACCAATAAATGATTTTTGGATGTGACTTTTGCCAACACTTGCTGGCGTCTTCTGTTTTTGAATTTCTTCTGTTTGGCCGTGCGAGGGTTTTACGGGCACCTGCTTCTTGTTTGGACTGCCTTTGTACAGTTGCTGGGAACCGTTGTTGGCTGGTTCATCACCCATGTTTGTTTCTATTTTCATCTAATTTCGTCATTGTATCAGAATTACATTTTCAAGAACTTTACTTCAGGTTCTGACTAATCATACACATTATCGTGTATGCAGGAGTGTGTATTTGATATATGGTTGCTTTAATGCCATATGGTTGCGTTTGGATTTCTACGCAACCGCACTTCCTGTATGGTTTACTTGCGAACACTTTCAACATACTGGAGGACTTTTCCACATCAACGTCAGCCTCGACTGGTTTTGTGTCCCTGTTTTAGCTAAACGGACTGAATGTATATGTGTGCTGTACTGTACTGTGCAAGTTTCGTCTAATGGTGATTTCATTGGACTATTGTATCATTTTTTATACGTATGCCTATATTTATATTGGGTATGTGCAGGTAAGCTTGCAGCTTGCCTTTTTTTGATAAATATATCTGCATTCCAGTATAATCTGGCATGGTTAGGTTAGACTATATACATGCAGCCACATTTACTTGTTATTCTTACTTGCATTGTTGATATTTTTCAAACGCTGGTTATAATTTGTTTGGTGTTCGCCGTCTGAGCGAACATTATATACACAATTATATTTATTTGGCACCTAGAAAAGTGTTATTTTTTGGCCATTATCTATATGTTAAATGTTTATCTATTCATGTATGCCTAGATTTATATCAGGCATGTTTAGGTAAGCTTGTAGCTTGCTTTTTTTTGATGAACAGATCTGCATACTAGTTTAATGTGGTATGGTTAGGTTAGATTATATATTTGCATCCACATTTACCTACTATTCTTATTCGTATTGCTGACTTTTTTTAAAAAACGCCGGTGGTATATATTGTTTGGTGTTCGCTGCTTAAGTTAACACTATATATACATGCAATTATATTTGTGGTGGGCCTGGTAAAGTGATATTTTTCATTTTTTGGCCATTATTTATATGTTAAGTGGCCACATTTATTCGCCATTGTTATTGGCAATGCTGGCGTTTTTAAAATGCCGGTTATGAATTGTGTGGTGCTCGTCGTTCAAGCGAACACAACATATATTTAATTTGTATTTTTGGGGCCTAGTAAATTGTTATTTTTCACTTTTGGGCCATCATTCACATGTTAAATGTTATATATACTAGTCTTGTTCTAGGCAGTTGATGTGTATTACTGGTCATTTTTTATATACAATTGGGTGAATTTGTGATTTATTGTTTCCTGATTTTTACTGTTTATTGCTGCATTGGTTTAATGTGGCATGTTTTTCAATTTATTCCATCAGTATTTTCCCCTAATTCTAGATTTATAATTATTTTGGTGTCAACTTTTCAAAGTGGCTTTCATATATATTTAGTTTAAATGATTCAGTGCTTTAATATTGTGACATTGTCCATATTTTTGGTTCACTTTTTCAAATTTGTGCTGAATGACATTGATGTTTATTTATACACAGATCGTACTTAGTCAGACTTTTTTGTCATTTCTGACAGTGTTTTTTTCATATTTTTTAGTATGGTTTTGAGATGTGGGTTCACTTTAAACAGTTCTGGCTTTATATTTTGTATGTTACAATGTAGATGACATGCATGGCTCTGGAGGAGTGTTGAGTATTCAGCATATATACATATTTGATGTACATTCGTACTGACAGTCCATGTTGGACTGTCAGTGGATAATTATTTTTGGAATAGTCAGACGTTTGTTTTCCTTACTGTTATTGCAATATTGTTAACAACAGATTATTGGTTGATGTACATACATTTTTTGGTGCCTAACAGGGTCCTTTGGGTCAATTTTTTACCATTATCTATGTCCACTGCTCTAAGTTATGGCATCATTTCAGAGGTCTTAATTGTTTTGACTTCTGGACATTATTTTCATTATATAATCTGATCATAGATTGATTATTGGGGGATATGTCTCACCTTTTTGAATAGGCACGTTGTGGTCCATTTTAGATATATACTAATACTGTTGAGCCACAGGAGTTTTGGAGCTAACCTTACCATTCCAATAATATATTTATGGGTGTGTCAACATATAGTGATTCTGCTGATTATTACTGACACAAAATATTGATTGTAAATTTTTGGGATCATTTTAGCATACCAGGTGGTTTATGGCCAATATGTAAAGACACGTGTTATGGTATCTCACACTTTAAATTGCTTGGTAGTGTTTACAATTGGCCTTTTGGATTATTTGATCATACCATATATGGTTTCCTCTGGATATGTCCATACCAATACGCAGCAATACAACTTTAATGAAGCTGTTAGGTGGGTTTGGCTGCTTTATTGTATTGGTTTATTATGTTGGTTATTGATCCATTAGACTTATACTCAATACCAAGTGATGTTATAGATTATTCCAATTATTGGTATTTGGTGTATAATGGTCTTTTTTTGGACAATTTTGAATTTTGGTTGGATTATTGTTCAGATATCATCATAGCCTTTTAGGCTTGATGATAGATAATATATAACAATCATTTTTTGTGCCAGTTTGGATATCAGCGTGTCATTTATTAGACATCATTCATTTGGCGATATTTCTGTTCTTATTTTATTTGGTTTGGTTGGGTTCAATCCTGAGGTTAGAAACATGGCTCTTTCACCCATTATACAGGGTTTATCTTCGGATATGGATGATTTATCTGTGTTTGGTTTAGACAAGCATGGTTTGTCATCCACTACTGATGCTTTTGGATCTGATTTGGACGCACAATGTGAGATATTTTTTAACAGATTGGGTAAGAATATGAAGATGGTTAGGACCAATGTGTGGCATCTACGTTTATTTAAAGCATATCAGCAGAAACACATTACTCCACGGGGCCTTAGGGTTAAGGTACAACCTTTGGTCTCTATTCAACAATTGGCTTCTTCCAAATTTGTGGATGCTTTGGCCAATTTTTATGAGCGTAAGGTGCAGCAAGGTGTCAAAGATTTGGAAACTGTCTGTTTGGAGACCAATAAGTTTGAAACTTGTGACTCATTCATGACACAGGTTAAAAAACTTACTACGGATTTGTCTAAAATGGAAAGCACTCTAAAGGATAGGAAAATTAAAAAATTCCTTAGGGATGTAGGTGATTATGAGAGGGGTCAACCCTTTGATACATCTAAGAATGTTTCTTTTAGACTACCTAGAGATGAGAATAAGTATGATAAGAGGTCATCCACTCCCAAAAGAAAAAGGCCCAAATCTATTCTTAAGAAAAATTTTGTTTTTTCTAATGGTACCTCTGGTGAGAATACTTCCTCTAATACAGAAGGCGAACTTGATACACATTCAAGAGAGGGGTCACCTAAAGCTAAAAGGGACAATTCTTTACACCCTCCCAATTTAGATACAGATGAGGGGGGCGGAAACATAAGAAGCGAAACATCCAAACAAAGTCTGGAGGCACTCTTGAAAATCATGACACAACATTAAGTTCTCATTCCAATGTCCATAACATTTCGTCTGTTGATTTGACTAATGCACAACTCAATTTATTAAATAAAGGGCTTAATTTTGTCCCTGGGTTTTTTGTCTCTGAACAATCTTTGGCTCAGGATGTGATAAACTTTTGTCGAATTTTGAATCTGAATTTGTTTTTTGACAACACTGATCGTGCTATATCCTGTGATACATGTTGTGATTTTAGGTTTAAAAAATCGAAATTTATTCCACCAATGTCACATTTAGTGGGGGTATTTCAGAAAAATGTCCTTCAGGATATACACTGTCATCTTAAGGACTTTCCTATTTCTTACAACAATTTGTCTGTTGAAGAAACACTTAGTTTGGATGAGCTTATTAATAATAAAGATCTGGTGATTGTTCAAGCTGACAAAGGCGGAGCGGTGGTGGTACTGGATAAGGCTGCCTATGACAGTAAGGCCATGAGACAATTGGGTGACAAACAATATTATAGGCAGATGTTTTTGGATCCCTCACCCCACTTCCAGCGTAAAATTGGCCAGTTTCTGACTGAGGCAGTTGAGGAGGGCATTATTACACAACATATTAAAGAACAATTAATGGTTGATTCACCTAAGAAACAATACTTATATTTGTTACCTAAGATCCATAAACATGCCACAAATCCACCAGGTCGACCCATTGTCTCTGGACATGGGTCTCTCACTGAACCATTGTCTGAATATTTAACCCAATATTTAAAACCTTTATTGGGCTTTATCAGAGCAAGAATCCAATACACCACCCGATTTTTGGACATTATTAATAATTCTCAACTTGAATCTCATTGGCTATTATGCACTTTGGACATCACCTCTCTTTATACCAACATTCCACACTGGGCAGGTTTACAAGCGTTGGATTATTGGTTGGCTAGATCAGGTCTATACCAACCTGGATTTAACACATTTCTTGTATGCCTTACAGAACATGTTTTGTCTAGTAACATTTTTTATTTTCAAAATCTTTGTTACTGGCAAACAAAAGGTACTGCTATGGGTGCATCTTTTGCACCCATATATGCAGATCTTTTCATGGCGTATATAGAAGAAATTGTAATCTATGATCACAATCATAATATTTATATGTGTGAGATGGACATTTGGCGTCGTTATTTGGATGACTGTTGGTTGGTGTGGAAAGCTGATGAACATTATCTTATGGAGTTTCTTGAATATCTTAATGATAACATATGGGGGATTGAATTCAAGCTGACCTACCATGTGTCGAGGATAGTATTTCTTGATGTTGAAATCATCAGAAATCAGGATAATACTTTGTCAACTAGGATGTTCAGGAAATTTCCAGAATTTAACTCATTATTACATGCTACCAGCTTCCACCCACAATATGTCATCCAAAATATACCCAAATCCCATTTTTTAAGAGCTAGAAGAATCTGTTCTAGCCAACAATCCTTTCTTGAGGCCCAGGATGATCTGACATATAGATTCATTAGGAGGGGTTATCGTCCAGGTATTGTGCATTTAGCCAAAAGATCTGTGTCTAATATAAACAGGAAAGATTTATTATCATATAGAGATAAGAACAACACTATTAAGCCACAACCCTTACGTCTGGTGACCACGTATGGACGTAACACACAGGGTTTCAAAAATATTATACATAGACATTGGAATGTTCTCAAAGCTGATCACAAACTTAATTCTCTGCTTCCAGACATATGTTCCTTTTCATTTAGAAGGGGACAGACTATTGGTTCCAAATTTAGTCACTATAAAAGAGTTGGTTTGGATTTTTCTGCCTCTACCCAGTTGTCTATTTCAGGCAAACCCATTGTCGGATGTATGCCCTGTGGGCATTGTTCTTTTTGCATTTGTGTTTCACGCACTAGTGAATTTAGTAGTAAAAACACTTCAGATGTTTTTGACATCAAATTTTGGGCTAATTGTAACACTGAGTGGGTCATCTATTTGGTGACCTACAATTGTTCTGCTTTCTATGTCGGAAAGACCTCTAGGGCCTTCCGCCTTTGAATTTGTGAGCACTTGAGTGAGATTAAAAACAAACTTACCAGCAATGCATTATACAAACATTGTTTAAAACATGCATCAGCTTCTTTCAAGTTTGTCATCATTGATTATATTAAGGGGAGATGCAAAGACAAATAGTATTGGCAGGAATTACTTAGCTCCAAGGAAAGAAAATGGATTATAAAACTTGGAGCTTTGTTTTCACCTGGCCTTAATGACCAATTGTAATTATTGTTAATGCTGTGTGGTGATTGGTCTTTATGTATGGTTCATCTATATATATGGATGTATTCTGATACTCTGACTTTTTATTTTTGTATTTCACTGAAGAAGGCTCTGAGGAGCCGAAACGTTGATGGTTTTTACCATAATGGAGTTTTAGGGGGATTATTCTTCCCTATACCAATAAATGATTTTTGGATGTGACTTTTGCCAACACTTGCTGGCGTCTTCTGTTTTTGAATTTCTTCTGTTTGGCCATGCGAGGGTTTCACGGGCACCTGCTTCTTGTTTGGACTGTCTTCCTACCCAACCTACCTCCCAAAATATACCTACTATTCTTATCTAACATCCCACTCTCACCTTAAAAATTAAAAAAAAAAAAAAGGGGCAATCTGTTCCCCAAAAAAATGTTTTCCCCATACATAGCTGTCCATTTCACACACATGTCCACTCAACACATGTAATCTTGGCTAATTGGCTTCACAACACATTATTGTATTGTTGTCCTCACCCCTCTCACAGGGGATTGAGCGTCCAAATATACCGTTAAATTCAGTATATATATATATATATATATATATATATATATATATATATATATATATGCACAGCTGTTGCTGTAGAAGAAATGGACAGCTATGGACATTCCCTACACCCATCCTGCACATCCCTAGCTACTTTCTCTATTGTTTTTCCCTTTGCATGCCCCCTTTTTCACCACTTGCCTATCACCCTTTTTTTCTTTTCATTTAAATAAATTAGCATGGGGGTAAGCAGGAGTAAGCCTTTTTAAGCAGTAGTAAGCAGGATTAAGCCTGTTTCCACAGCGATAAGCAATGCCTACACAGATTAAGCACTTTTGAGGTAACTGTCTGTAAGCATATTTAACAGGACATTAGCATTGCTTACCACCGCACAAACCTACAGAAGCCCACTTATAACTGCTTAAAAGTGCCTTAATCACTCTGTATCCAACAGCCTTTGTTCTGCCCATCAACAAAATAATCAGCCCTTGCAATCTTTGAACCCAGGACCCAGCACACCAAGCCAAGTTACCACTAAGCCATCTGAACTGTAGGCATGTCTGATGTTTTTTCAAACATATCATGCAGCACAGTCATTCAACAGTAGGGAAAATTTATTTATATATGTGTGTGTGTGTATATATATATATATATATATATATTATATATATATATATATATATATATATATATATATATATATATATATATATATATATATATAAATATATATATATATATATATATATATATATACATACATACACACAGTGCCTTCGGACATCGGATCCACACTCTGAACCTCTTACTGCAGCAAATCTGACCAAAGGCTGTGTAAATGGGTGTGACGGGGCCCAACCTAGGGACCTCTTGTAATTATTGCCCTTATCCCTTCCTCCACAGCTGAAATGTTCTGCCTTGCAACAAAATAATAAGGCCTGGTGGTCCCCTGCCATAAAGAAGCTGTACAACAGAAGGAGGGAACCAATGTGGAATAAGGTGAAGTCCCAAGATAGGAAATAAACCCTTATCAACCTCAATGAATAGTTGAGATCCCTCATCAAATACTACAAAGTTAGCTATGAGAACAGACTTGGAGCACATAGTGAAGACAACCGCAAGACCTCATACAGTTATGTAAAGAATATCCATGGCAATACCAAGAATTGTTCTTTCTACTAGACAATGATACCTCCCAGACTGAGCCAACAAATAATGCTAATATACTGGCTGCATCTTGAGTGTAAACAGTACCCTACACCCCCCCAAAGGACCAATCACAATACCAGTACACCACCAGGCACCCAGTATTACTGCAGCACAGGTTACAACACCACTGTCCAAGGCCAAGTATACAGCCTCTATGGAACCTGAGAATATCCCTGGCTGTGTTCTACATGAACTACAGAGTGACTTGGCATCTTACCTGTGTGCCCTGTTCATAGGTTCATAGGTTCATAGGTTCATAGGTTTATACTAGGCTATCTGCCCTAAGGCATTTATAAGCCTAGCCCAAATTATTGTGGCTTACGCCACCCCTTATATGAAAAAATACTGTGCCCATTAGTTTGTTGTGCCTCTGTCCAGCAGTGACCCAGAGATGATTCCCGGGGTAAACCTACGATCTCCCATCCACAGGTCTAGATTTCTCTTGAACAGAGTCAGCGAGGTGCTCTGCCTCACATGGACCGGGATTTTATTCCACAGCATAGGGAGTCTCTGAGTGATAAATCTATCCCTCCAGCACGTCCTATTTATATCCGTGCTAAGGTTTAAGTCGCTTGCTCTAGTGGTTTTGGTGGATTTGGATTTTTGAGGTGGAGCATGTCCATTAATTCGGGTTGGACATGGCCTTGTATGTCAGGCACATGTCACCTCTGAGCAGACGGTATGCGACTGAATAGAGCTGGAGTTTCTTCAATCTGGCAGCATATGACAGATTTTGGAGTCCCTTTATCCTTTTGGTGAGGAACTTTTGGGGCCTCTCCAATTGCTGCAGATGTCGGGTGAGATACATCCCGAATGGGGCATTGTACTCGATCATTGGTCTGATAAGTGAAGAGTACAGGGAACAATGACCTCACTAGATCTGGATGTGAATCCTTCATGATCAGGTGGGCAATGTAGAAGGTCTTTCTAACCACTTTAGCAATGTGAGTGTCAAAAGAAAGGCCACTGTCAACCTGGGTCCCCAGGTCCCTGATAACCTCTTCTGTGCTTAGTGGATTGCCACCTATATGGTAGCTTGGGGTTACCTTGTTTTCCCAAGGGTATGACTATACATTTTTGGCGTTTAACTTCAGGCCATGGCTCTGGCACCAGCTATCTGTTTCCGTGAGTCCCTTCTGAAGGATATCAGTGTCCGATGCACTTTCCACTATGGCCCAGTTTGCAGTCATCTGCAAACTTTGTCAGCCAAAGTCCTCCCATGTTGGCCTGTACTTCTGAGAAGTAGATGCCAAACAATAGGGGCCAAGGACCGAGCCCTGTGGGACACCACTTGTGACCGGCTTGGAGTCTGACACAGCGCCAGCAACTCTAACCCTGTGGGTTCTGTCCTTAAGCCAGTTTGCAACCCATCTTGTGACATATGGGTTTACATTTAAGCTGGTAAGTTTTTCTACAATACCGAGTGGGGTATTGTGTCAAAGCCTTTGCAAGGTCAAGGTAGGCTGTATGGACTGCCTTTCCTCATCAATGGCCTTGGTGACTATTTCAAGAAGTCGACCAAGTTCAAAAGGCATGATCTTCCCTTGACAAAGCCAAACTGGGTCGGGTCCAATGTCTGCAAGTCCCCTATATCTTTGTTTATGAGCTCCATTATGATCCTCTCCATAGCTTTGCAGACTAGACTTGTTAAGCTTATGGGGCGGTAATTACCAGGGTCCGTAGGCGCCACCTTTGTGGAGTGGGACCACAGTTGCCGTCGCCACTCCTTGGGCACGTATCCTGTGGTAAGGCTGAGATTAAACAGCTGCCTTATGTGCGGGTTTAATTCCTCATTTAGCTCGTAGCACACAGCCGGGGACACCATCCGGTCCCATTGATGCTGTGTTTTTAGCTTTAGAGAGAGCAGCTTTCACCTGCGCATTTGAGATGTCGGAGGCTACACTCGGCTGGGATAGTTATCTCTCCTTTAGGGGAGAGGGGTGAAGTTTGCACTGAACCTGTCTGCCAGTATGTTGGCAATGTCTGTGGGTTCAGTGATTTTTGTATCATTTTGGACTAATTCTGAGCATATCTGTGAGTTTCCACCCAGGTTCCTAACATAGCTGAAAAGGCCTTATGATTGTCCTTTGAATCCATGGCAATTTTTCTCTCAAAATTGGCCTTAGTTGATTTTATGAGTGCTCGTAATTTTTACTAATAATGATCAGGGGTGACTTCCCTTTTATGGATTTTGTTCTATCATGTAATAGCTTTCTCCTCTTATTGTAAAGTTTGTTAATGGCTGGGGTCCACCAGACTGGACGTTTGCCCTTTGTGGAAAGAGTCTTGGTTTTATTTGGGATTGCCTGATCCATGCAGTCCTGGAGGTGTTCATAGAAGGCATTTGTAAGGGCTTCCAGCTTGGGTTGTGGTTTCCTCTGACTCAGGCGCCTTGCAGGACACCACACCAGTCTTGGGTAGTGTGAAGTTTCCTTTAGAAGTTCTTCACTATGGTCTTTTGTTTGGGGTGGGGCGGGATGTGGATTTCCAGTGAGATTAGTTTATGATCAGATCTCACCAATGAGGGATATACTTCCGGTGTGGAGCATTTTGTCCCCATGTTTGTGACAATGAGATCTAGTATATTTTCTCCTCTCGTGGGAACAGTGACTAGCTGTTCCATGGCATTTGAATTTATGAACTCCAGGAACCGTTGGGCTAGAAAGTTAGGGCTTGAGTAATGTTCCCAGTCTATATTCGGGTAGTTGAAGTCACCCAATATGATGTTGTTTGGAGATACATTTATACCCTCCAGTGTCTTCAGGAAGGCTGTGTGGGGTTCCTGAGTTTGAGAGGGTGGCCTGTAGCATGCTACAATTTGTAGAGCAGTTTTGCCTATTGTTAGTTGCACCTGGATGGTTTCCGAAGCTTCATGCGTTGCCACCAACCTGGAGGTGTGAGTATCCTTTATGAATATGGATACACCCCTCCTTTGTGGAGTGGTCCGGGTTTTGGGGCACATGATATGAGGTAAAACCTAATAGTGCCGGGTGCTCTCAGGAGCCTTGAACCAGGTTTCAGTTACAGCACAGACATCGATGTTCTCCATACTGAGAAGGGCCTCGAGTGCGTGCATTTTGAGATTTAGACTTCTGGCATTGAGCAGCATTACCCTCAATTTCTTCCCATTTTTGTTTTCTAGGGTGGTAGGTTTAGAATTTGAGCCTTGCCTAAAAAGGCACTATGGGGGTGGCAAGAGCCTTAGCCAATATCCGAATCCCAGGGGTGACAGGTGCAAGCCGTCCCTTAAGCAGCGTGGCTTGTCAAGCATGTCATCCCAGGCAGACAGACACTGGATCCCCTTTGAATGACACCAGACATTAAGCCAATTGTTAAAGCTGATCATCTTGTCTCTATATTGTGGCATCATTCTTGGTGAAGGAAGGATACTGCTCAGGGTTAGGGTCATACCTGCCTGGGCTACATAATCAGAGAGCTCCTCTATGTCTCTTTTCATGCAGTCCAGGGAGGTGTCTCAGGTCGTTCACACCAGCATGGACAATGACTGTGTCATATTTGTACTTGCTGTGGAGTGACCAGTGCTTGTGTTATGTGGCGGATTCTAGCGCCCGATAGGCAGCTTACTGTGACCCTCTCCTTGTTCAGCCTGGTGAGTGGGACGTCAGTGTGTCTGACTATGGAGTCACCTATGACAAGTATGTTTGGTGTTGTATTTGGCCTTAAGGGCTGTGACTGCTTGCACACTGCTTTTGTGGTTTATGTGTTGCTTTTGGGGTGTCTTGAGGTAGCAGTTGTTTGGGTGTCTGCTTTGGAGGCCTCTGCTGTTTAGGTAAATTTTACTCAGAGCCTCCAGTATGTCTTTGTGTGTTTATGTGTTTGATTCAGTGGAGTGGTAGCATTATGTGAGGCTGGTTTTGTGGTGTGTGTAGTTGCCTTCTCCTCCTGTCTGGTCTTGCCAGTCCTGAGTTGAGAGAGCTCAGCCTCCAGTTTGGCTAAATAGCTGCATCTCTCGCAAGTATTTGTGTTATGTGGGAGGAGGAGAGGGTTGTCTGTGTACATGAGGCAGTTATAACATTGCCTCAAGATTCCCAGATTCACCAGCTGGACCAGAGAGGAGATTGACAACTGACCTTTGGACATGCTAGAATAATATTGGGAAATCCTTAATTGAAAACAAGGGCCAGTGGGGAGTGAGGGTGTTCAAGCACTGCCTCACCTCAGTCTTTCTCCCTACTGAATTATGCACTGCTACAGTCACCCCTCCCCACAAATGAGGTGTAACTACAGACCATGGGAAAAATACAACCCCAACTGGCTGAGAAGTATGTTATGTGAAGCTATGGAATGCATCATCATGCACCTAATAAACAGGGATATAGGGATCTGCAGACTCAGGATTCCACACAGTTTACCTTTGTGAAGGTTAGGTCATACCCACTCATTCAACCTGGTCATCCTCTTGCCGTCAGTCACCTGAGCTGTGGATGAAGGCAAGGTGATACATACAGCCTACATTGATCTGGCCAAAGCCTTTGATAACATTCCCAACTCACTAAGCTCGGCATCAACCCCTATTCACTAGGTGGAAGCAGAGGCACAAAGACAGGGGTAGATTGGAAATACTGCTGCCATACATTGAGACAGTTGCAGATGTCACTGGGTTTGTTGTAACATCCTTTATGAGGAATATGACATTGGTAATAACAATAGATGTGAGTATTTACTGACTGCATTTCTCAGAGTCCAGAACTGATTTACCAAGGACACCAACTGCCTGATGAACACATAAAACATGACAGGCAGACATGTGACCAGTGTGTGGACAGCGTGCCAGTGGAGAGGTATGTCACAGACATATCATTGTGAGTTGTGCCATCACACACTAAATGAATGTCTACCCAAACCCTGTCAATCTATCAATCCACCATGTGTGTAACAGGACTGATGACATAGAATCTGTTCACAAATCTGGGGATATGTCCCCCATGTTGGCTGGCTGTCTTCACATGTCCTGTCCTGTGATGTATTGCCACCCACTGTATGTGAATCAGTAGGCCACTACCTCTGTAATGTCCCTTACACAGGCAAGGAAATGGGACAAGGCCCACATTAAGGAATATATGTTGGAATTAGCAGCATTGTCCAGGCCCACAGCACAATACAATGTGGGCACCTACATAGTGGTATGGCTGTAGCAATACCGGACATCTGCACATCTGTACAGAGGACAGACAGAAAGTAAATAGCTAACAGATTATGCATTAGGCTGAATGTATTGAAAGATACACGTCTGAAACTGAAAGGTATGCCATTATTACATGACACACTCAATGACATGTCCAAAGAACATAGTAGTCTACAGTTAATATCAACATAACAGATAAATATCCAATAGGAGATATATATAAACATACAGCTCAAACACCGAGAACAAGATACACAGTACTCAGAGTCCAGCTTTGCATGCAGGGGTGTATGGTTCCAGTACTACAATCTGAAATCTACTGTCACTTGAAAAAGCACTATTAAAAGTACTAACATAATGATACCATATGTGTTAAACTATTTCATTCAACCAGTGCACTGTAGCTAGTGTAACATGCAAGTGTAACTGCATATAACTTAGGATACTACCCGTGTATGAAACAAATCCAAAAAGAAAAGATTGTGGTACTACCCATGAATATCCAGTTGTCCCATACAGTATACTTACACCCCTTGCTACTGTAATGACAGCACATAGAGGCATATTATGTACAGTGAATTAAGTACACTTATTAAAGATGTCATTACCCTACTATTTTATCAGACTGGAATGTGATCACTGGTTACCGAGGTGTAGCCATTGCTTAAATGTAAATGCTAAGTAGATTTGCGCACTGGTAAGCAAAGCCTACACAGTGTAAGTGCCTATTCATTTAACTGTACATTTAGCACTGCTTACCATCAGGAAAACCTACTCAAAGATGCTCAAAACTGCCTTAACCACTCTGTATCCAACAGTCCTTGTTCTGCTTAGCAACAAAATAAACAGCCCTTGAAGGTCTTGAACCCAGGACTTTGCAAGCCATAGCCTATGCAATTTACCAGCAAGCCACCTCATCTGTGCTGTTTGAGGATGTTTTCTCAAACATAAACTTCTTTACAGCCAGTTTACAATAGGAAAGAGACAAGTGTGTAATGTCTTTGAATTTATTACAGCTCAATATCTGAGTTGTTTGGCTTCTGCTACATACCTACAATCAATTGCATTACTAGCTGAGTTAAGTACAAACTTGCAGTGTTAAAGATTGTACTGCATTTTATTTATTTTTTTCTATTTAATTGTTTCATTGAATATTGTGGTCTGTGTATCTCTGCAGTTATTCATTGTTCTATTTAATTGTTTCATAGAATACTGTGGTCTCTCTCTGTCTCTGCAGTTAGTGAGGGCTATTGTGTTTCACTTCATTGATATTCAGTGTTAAACTCTTAGCCTGGAGGGTTTCTCTGTATTTATAAGTGTTAGTCACGTATCTTTGAATTTATTACTGTTCAATATCTGAGTTGTTTGGCTTCTGCTACATACCTACAATCAACTGCATTACTAGATGAGTTAAGTACAAACTTGCAGTGTTAAAGATTGTACTGCATTTTATTTTTTGTCTATTTAATTGTTTCATTGAATATTGTGGTCTGTGTCTCTATGTCATTATTTATTTTTCTATTTAGTTGCTTCATAGAATACTGTGGTCTCTCTCTGTCTCTGCAGTTAGTTTCCCAGCCACCCTCCCTGTTCTTGTTCTGGTATTAATCTTGGTGACTTTGGAATTGCCCGCACCTCCTGTAAATTTGCGATTGAACACTCCTCTGAGTACAAAGAGATCATACTTTGACTTCAGACACTCCTACCAGTCCCATCTGTTCAGCTCTATCCCAGCTCTATCCCAGTCTAGTGTCACTAGCTCATTCTACATAATACAGAGAGAACATTTCTAGGGCAAGCCACTTAGGTCCTTAATTTTGAATTATCTTCTATTTCTCCTTTCTCCCTTCCCACTTTTCAAAAAAAAAAATTCCTAAACTTGTTTCTTGCCTTTCCTGTAACTAGTTTAGTCCAGATACAGATTTTCTGTAACCAGGACTGTTTGTAAGCTTTTGAGCCGCCAAAGCCTTTCTGTGTTGGAGTGAAGCCTTCTAGCTTATCAGTGGGAGTGGTAAGCACTAGGTAGCCTATCTACCAAAAGAGTGGTTTCTGGCACAGAAATTGTAGTTTATTGGCCGTTTGGGCAGTTTTTCCATCTCTTTCAACTTTTTGGTTTAAAAGCCTGCATTTGTACTTGTTTCCCACCTTTCCTGTACCTAGTCTAGTCCAGATACAGATTTACTCTATCCAGGACTGTTTGTAAGCTTCTGAGCCCCAAAGCCTTTCTGTGTTGGAGAGAAGCCTTCTATGTTATCAGTGGTAGTGCTAAGCACTAGGTAGCCTATCTACCACAAGAGTGGTTTCTGGCCCAGAAATTGTAGTTTATTGGCCATTTGGACAGTTTTTCAATCTCTTTCAACATTCTGGTTTAAAAGCCCACATTTTTTGCTTGTTTCCCACCTTTCCTGTAACTAGTCTAGTCCAGATACAAATTTGCTGTATCCAGGACTGTTTGTAAGCTTCTGAGACCTCAAGCCTTTCTGTGTTGGAGGGAAGCATTCTAGCTTATCAGTGATAGTGGTAAGTATTAGGTAGCCCATCTACCACATGATCCAGGTACAGATTCTTAGTTTTAGCACTTGAATTTGCTTATTCATGCTCAGTACTTGTTCAGAACTTGTTGTTATTACTAAATAAGCTACAACTTTTTATAGCACTCAACCTTCCTCTTTGTATAGAGGAAAACAGTTTTTGTACTTACTTTCCTCACTTGCTTAGAGGAAAACAGCACTTGTACTCACTTTCCTCACTTGTTTAGGGGAAAGTAGTTTTTTATTCAGGCATGTCCAAGGGTCAGCTCCCAGTGTTCTCTCCTGTCTATCTGATGAATCTGGGCATTTTGGGGCAATACAGCAATTGCCTCATATTCACAGACAACCCTCTCCTCCTACCACCCAACATTACAACTTGTGAGAGATACACTTATCTAGCCAAACTGGAGGTAAAGCTCTCTCCAACCAAGACTGAACCTGACAGACAAGAGAAGGTAAATACTTGTACCACACCACACTCCTCACATAGTCCCACAAAACCTACACCACCAAAATCCACATATAGAAACACAAAAACATTTGCATAGGCTCTCAATAATAATCTGCTCAAGCAACAGAGACCTCCAAAGTGGAAACGCAATAAACCTCCATCCCCCAACACAACCCAAATAGCATATAGCCCACAGACTCAGTTTGCCAAAAAACTACAGCCCATAAGGCAAAACAATGTACCCAACACACTAGTCATAAGTCACTCTGTAGTCATGCATACAGATGTCCCACTCACCAGGCTAAACAAGAAGAAGGTTACTGTCAGCTGCCTGTCTAGTGCCAGGATCCGTCACATAACCCACTCACTCAGGTCACTCCACAACAAGTACAAATATGACTCTGTCATTGCCCATGTTGGTGTGAATGACCTGAGACGTACCTCCCTGGACTACATGAAAAGAGACATGGAAGAGCTCTCCAATCTTGTAGCCCAGACAGGTATGACCCTATCCCTGAATAACATCCTGCCATTGCCCAGAATGATACCGCAGTACAAGGACAAAATTATTGACTTCAACAATTGGCTAAGCTTCTG